>NC_053022.1:233861113-234020609 GCF_003073215.2 Triticum urartu
GAACTACACGATCTTTGTGCTAGGCTTAGGATTGGGTCTTGTCCATCACATCATTCTCCTAATGATGTGATCCCGTTATCAACGACATCCAATGTCCATGGTCAGGAAACCGCAACCATCTATTGATCAACGAGCTAGTCAACTAGAGGCTTACTAGGGACATGGTGTTGTCTATGTATCCACACATGTATCTGAGTTTCCTATCAATACAATTCTAGCATGGATAATAAACGATTATCATGAACAAGGAAATATAATAATAACCAATTTATTATTGCCTCTAGGGCATATTTCCAACACTACTTTAACTTGCTCAGGAGGTGTATATGTTTTAATATTGCTTTTACGAACCACAGTTGAAGCTTTAGCATGATCCTTTATCCTAACAGGGAAAGGTGGTTTCTCAACATAACAAGTAGGAACGATAGGATCATTATAGGTGACAGTCTTTTCTTCAACTTTAATAGGTGCAGCTACTTTTACTTCTATGGGAGGATGATATTTAAACCACTTCTCCTTAGGGAGATCAACATAAGTAGCAAAAGATTCACAGAAAGAAGCTACTATCTCAGAATCAAGTCCATATTTAGTGCTAAACTTACGGAAAATATCAGTATCCATAAAAGATTTAACACAATCAAACTTAGGTGTCATACCTGACTCCTTACCATTGTCGAGGTCCCAATCTTCGGAGTTGCGTTTAATTCTTTCCAATAAATCCCATTTGAATTCAATAGTCTTCATCATAAAAGAGCCAGCACAAGAAGTATCAAGCATGGTGCGATTATTTTCAGAAAGCCGAGCATAAAATTTTTGAATAATCATTTCTCCTGAGAGCTCATGATTGGGGCATGAATATAACATTGATTTAATCCTCCCCCAAGCTTGAGCGATGCTTTCTCCTTTGCGAGGCCAAAAATTATATATATAATTGCGATCACGATGAACAAGATGCATAGGATAAAACTTCTGATGAAATTCCAATTTCAATCGTTTGTAATTCCAAGACCTCATATCATCACATAGCCTATACCATGTCGATGCATCTCCCCTCAAAGATAAGGGGAAGACCTTCTTCTTAGCAACGTCTTTGGGTACACCTGCAAGCTTAAATAATCCATAAACTTGATCCACATATATTAGATGTTCATCAGGATGTTTTGTTCCATCTCCTAGAAAAGGATTAGCTAGCAGTTTTTCTATCATACCCGAAGGAACTTCAAAGCAAGCATTTTCATTTTCATTTTCAGTAGGTTCAGTAGGTTGAGGAGAAACTCTTTGCTCTACTGGTCGGGGTGAAGATACCCCGAACAAGCCCCTCAGAGGATTACCTTCCATAGTAACAAGTGACAGTAAATTTCAGCACACTATATAAATTTTTCCTTACCAAAGGCGCTTCACTCCCCGGCAACGGCGCCAGAAAAGAGTCCTGATGACCCACAAGTATAGGGGATCTATCGTAGTCCTTTTGATAAGTAAGAGTGTCGAAACCAACGAGGAGCAGAAGGAAATGATAAGCGGTTTTCAGCAAGGTATTCTCTGCAAGTACTGAAATAAGTGGTAACAGATAGTTTTGTGATAAGATAATTTGTAACGAGCAACAAGAAACAAAAGTAAATAAAGTGCAGCGAGGTGGCCCAATCCTTTTTGTAGCAAAGGACAAGCCTGGACAAACTCTTATATCAGGAAAAGCGCTCTCGAGAACACATGGGAATATCGTCAAGCTAGTTTTCATCACATTCATATGATTCGCGTTCGGTACTTTGATAATTTGACATGCGGGTGGACCGGTGCTTGGGTGTTGTTATTACTTGAACAAGCATCCCACTTATGATTAACCTCTATTGCAAGCATCCACAACTACAACAAAAGTATTAAGGTAAACATAACCATAGCATGAAACATATGGATCCAAATCAGCCCCTTACGAAGTAACGCATAAACTAGGGTTTAATCTTCTGTCACTCTAGCAACCCATCATCTACTTATTACTTCCCAATGCCTTCCTCTAGGCCCAAATAATGGTGAAATATTATGTAGTCGACATTCACATAACACCACTAGAGGCTAGACAACATACACCTCATCAAAATATCGAACGAATACCAAATTCACGTGACTACCAATAGCAAGACTTCTCCCTTGTCCTCAGGAACAAACGTAACTACTCACAAAGCATAAACATGTTCATAATCAGAGGGGTATTAATATGTATATAGGATCTGAACATATGATCTTCCACCAATTAAACCAACTAGCATCAACTACAAGGAGTAATTAACACTACTAGCAACCTACTAGCACCAATCCCGGACTTGGAGACAAGAATTGGATACAAGAGATGAACTAGGGTTTTGAGATGAGATGGTGCTGATGATGATGTTGATGGAGATTGCCCTCTCTCGATGAGAGGAGCGTTGGTGATGACGATGGCGATGATTTCCCCCTCCGGGAGGGAAGTTTCCTCGGCAGAACAGCTCTGCCGGAGCTCTAGATTGGATCCGCCAAGGTTCTGCCTCGTGGCGGCGGAGTTTCGTCTCGAAAGGTTGCTTCTTATTTTTTTTTCTCGACAAAAGACTTCATATAGGAGAAGATGGTCATCAGAGAGCCACCAGGGGGCCCACGAGGTAGGGGGCGCGCCCTAGGGGGGCGCCCCCACCCTCGTGGAGCAAGGGTGGTGAACTTCCCGCCAGTATTTTTTATATATCTGAAAACATCTTCCGTGAAGTTTCAGGACTTTTGGAGCTTGTGCAGAATAGGTCTCTAATATTTGCTCCTCTTTCCAGCCCAGAATCCCAGCTGTCGGCATTCTCCCTCTTTATGTAAACCTTGTAAAATAAGAGAGAATAGGCATAAGTATTATGACATAATGTGTAATAACAGCCCATAATGCAATACATATCGATATAAAAGCATGATGCAAAATGGACGTATCATGTCCCAGAAGTTGAAGCCTTATGGAAATGATATGAAGAAGCCTTGTGCATGCAAACTTTGTGGAGAGATAGGACACACCTAGGAGGAGCACAAGGATGAATGCCCTCATTGTGAAGAAAGTCACCTAGCTGAAGAATGCCCAACTAGGCAGATTACTGGTTTCTTATGTGAAGGGACTACCCACTACCCTGCTCAGTGTCACATTTCCCCTATGGTACAACGAACTATCCAACAGAAGAAAGAAGCAACGAAAGGAGCCCTTATGGAAATTTTAGAAGAACATGTGATGAAGGAAGAGGTGGAGGACACACCCAAAGAAGACCCAATTAAACCCTGCACCAAGTCATGCTATTCATGTGGAGAAGAAGGACACATCTCCCAGAATTGTATGAATGGGGATCTAGTAGAATTCCCGACAGAGGAAGTAGAGTATGACCCACAGGAAATAGAAGCCCTGATTCGAATGGAAAAGTCCAGGAAGAGAAAAGATTGGATTTCAGGAAGGACCTGAGTCATATCACCTGTTTCAGGTGCAAGGAGTCGGGGCACTACTTCAGTAGTTGCCCAAAAAGGAAACCTCGAGACTTGTCAGAAGTAATATGTTTTCGTTGTAATGAAGCAGGGCACTTTGCCAGAGATTGTCCCAAGGAGAAGGAGACTTGTGATAATTGGTTGTGTTTGTGAGAAGTATAGTAGTAGTAGTGAGAACATTTTCTTTTATATTGAGGTATTGAGTTGAGGCATGTAATGGAAATGCAGGAGATTGTAAGAATTTGAGAATCAATAAAGTTAGTATCGTTGGTACTGATTTGGATTTTATGAGTAGTTACTCTATGAAGGAAGATTTTGACCATTTTTAGAGGATATGAGAAATATGGTCTATGGATGAATTGTGCATTTTAAGGGTGGTAGTACCCTATGAGAACCTTGACCCCTGGAAAGGATAATGATATTCCATGGAGTGGACTTCAGACAAAATAAGTATGAGTTTTATCTCGATATGTGGGATACCCCAAGAAGTATGAAGGGATGAAGTACTACTAGATATAAAGGAGGAATAATGTTGGTAATATGGAGCAATTGTAACTCCATGATGAGTTGAGTAATCACATCTTAGTTTGGTGCCAATAGAAGGAAGAGGAAAGTACAATTGGATGGATTAAGAATGCTAGGAAGCTGGATGTTGGAATAATGAGCAGTTGCCCCGATGATGAGTTCAAGGTTTACAAGTGATGAGATGGGCCATAACCCACAGGCCCCAGGACCTGCCAAGAAGCAAGCACACTCTTGCTGAAGGAAAAACCCTGGAAGAGGATATGCCTTTATCAACAGACGATCTTATATGAGTAACTCAAAACCTGAGAGTTGTGAAGAAATGATAGATGTTTGTTTGGCTTGCAGAATCAATGGATTATTCCGAACGCAGTTCATGGACGAGAGAAATTCTGCGATGCTTGTGAGGATGACCGAGTGTTAGAATGCGATATTCGCTGAACCATATACAAGGTAATGATTTGGGTGTGGGATGGATTGATCACCATACCGACTTACTCTTATTATTCGCCTTGCTATATGGGATGGTAAATCTAAGTGACTTACCCATAGTAGAGCGACGACGACCAAAACCTTGTTTGAACCTTAGAATGGTATAAGAATTTTCCCTTGTACAAGGTAGCTGTTGCCAATCGTAGGTCATACGGTGAGAATAAAGCCCAGACTCATTTCCTACAGGAGAAACCAAAATTGTTGACCACCATGAGATATCGATAGTTGTTTAGTATTGGCGCCAGACCCGTCAGCTAAGAAGACCCAGTCACAAAAGAACCGCACCAAGATGAAGGGATAGAAGTATTAAGAAAAAGGTTATGCCACTACCGGAAGATCCCAGAGTAGGAATTTTCCCGAGAATCTAAGAAGACTGACCCTGTCAACAATAAGGACAGAGTATATGAGTTTTGATGGAACCGTAACCATGTTTCTAAGGGTGGTAGCACCCCACACCCCCTGTGACAGTCAATGGATTTTGAGGAGACCCCGAACCTAACCTATTTCTTACTAGCCTCTCCAAATCTCGAGGACGAGATTCATTTTAAGGGTGGTAGGTTTGTGTGACGCCCGGTAATTAAGCTACAGTAAATCCCTGTTAATGATGCCACGTCACCTCGTCACTGTAGTTAGTCTCGAGTTAGATCAAAACCGATTCAACATTCAAAATTAATTAATGTCAAACAATTAAAGTTTCAAAAGTCAAATCTAAAATGCTCAAAGTGTAGCAAATAAATCATAGATGATTATGGTGGTGGATCCAAATTAACATACAATGATTAAACGCACTAGATAATAGAAGTCGTGAAACAATTATTTAAATCTCTTAAATAATTACATTATTAAAAACTACTTTTTATAACTACAAGAATAATTGTGGCGGTGATATAATTACTATTAGTAATTTAGGTGCTAACTATATGTTTTACAAAACTAAAACAATTAAGGAAATGAAATAAAACAGAAAGGAAATAAAGAAAAACAAAAATACAAAAAAAAGATAAAGAGAAGCCCCCCTACCCCCGCGCTGGGCCACGGCCCAGATGGCCTCGGGGCAATTAGCGCCGGCCGGCTCCTACAACACCCCTGGGTGACCAAACCCTAGCCCAACGAACCCCACTTCCCCCCCACGATTCCCTCCACCCCCACTCTTCCCTCGCACCCCTCCACTCGGTCTCGATCTGGATAGGGGCAGGCAACCGGCGCCCTGGTGCCTCATCGTCGCTGCCCGTCGCTCTGTCGCCGCCGCCACGGAGACCACCTCGCCGGAGCTTACCTCCCGCTGGATCTGGATCGGCACCCGAGCCAATCCCCGGTGCCAGCGCTCGCCACCACTCCGCCGTCGCCACGCCACCTCGACCTCGTCTCCTCTCCACCTCGCGTCGTCCCCAGCCTCCTCCTCACCGCTCCACTGAGCCTCGCCGCCCTGTACCCCTGCAACGAACGTGAGCAGGACCCTCCCTCCTTCCTCCTGCCCAGTGGTCATCGTCGTACGCCTCGCGCTTCCGCCCTCGCGTGGCCTTGCCCCGAACAGATCTGCCTGCGCCCCGCCCACGGTTGCCGTGACCGCGCACCCTGCGCTCGCGCGCTCCAGACCGCGCTGGCCGCTTCATCGATTCCCCCCACCTCGGCTGCTCGCCGTCACGTAATGCCGCCGCACGCGCCGGCCCCGAACCTTCCATGTTGTGCCTCCTACGCCGGGTTCGCTCGCGCTTTACCCTTGCGTCCCCACGATGCGCTGCGCCGCTGCTGACCGACCGCTGCTCCTGCCTCGGCGGCCGCGGCGTGAACCCCCATGCCCTGCTGCGTCGTCCGGCCGGCCACTCTGGCAGTGCCGGAGCCCGCCCGTTAGCCGCTGACCGCCGCCAGGTCCGCCCCGCTACGCGCCCGCCTTCGCCCTAACCACCGCGCCCGTCGGGCTGTGCCGGCGCCGCCCCGCAGCCACTGAGCCATGACAGGTGGGCCAGCCAGAACGTTATTAAAAAAGAGGTTTAAAAGAAATAATAATAAATATAATAAATAAATAAATAAATAGATTAGTAATTAATTAATAATAAGTTTAATTAAGTTAATTAATCCTGCTTAACTAATCTAACTAAAATGAATTAACCTAATCACTTAGTTAGTCTAATCAACAGGTTTAGTTAGTCTGAGACGATGACAAATGGGGCCCACGCGTCAGTTTGACCAAGTCAACTGTCATGGTACTACATAACTTCTTATGGGTTTCATCAAATGTTATTTCTCCCCTAATCCAATTTTTCTTGGGTTCTAGGTTGTCATCAATCGAGAACACCGAATAGTGAATCGAGTCTGTACTCCGATTCAATAACTCTAAGTAATTTTCATTGCTTACGAGTTTAGTAACCCTTCAAGTCATTCCTAGCCTAATTGGCCATATCATTATCATGCAAAAATTTAACTGTGCTACCTGGTCCTTCTTCCCAGAGCAAAATTTTCGATGATGAGCTAAGCTTACGTCGATCTTCCTCGTCATAACACTTCACCTTGAACTATGAGCTTGTTTCGAGTTTGTGTCATACCCTTGGTTTTAGTAACCTTTCGCTTCATCATTCCTTTGGCTTGATGTCATCACCGACCGATTACATCTTCATGAAATCTCTCAACAATTGTGTCGTGATCATCATCGGCATTCTGAGCTCTTCCAGGATGTCAATTGAATTCATGATGAGAAGTACCATCCTTGCCCTTGATGTTTTGTGTTATCATCGACCACTTTATTGCCTTCCGTTCAACACAAACTTGTTCGTGTTTCGTGATATACCTTGAGATCCTTGCTATCCAGCATTTGTTCTTTACGTTGGAGTATTACCATCTTTTATGTCAAGAATGTCGTGAGAATTTTACCACCTCTTAAGAATTCTTGATAAAAGTGCTACTCCTTGCCATATCCGTTCACTCCTTGGTCCCCGTGTTGTTTCTAATCGGAAAACCAACAATTGAACTATGATGTGCGACTTCAAAACTTCTAGCAACCCTATTGCTTTCAAGTTAATGGTCGATATTTCATTCTTAGACCATTGGTTATCGAATCACCGTTCTAACATTGATCGTACTACCTAAGCCCATATCTCGGGTGCGCTTTTCAACCAATGATTAATAGTGTGTGTTTTCCTCGAGCATACATCATTAAGTCAGTTGATTTGACAAATGATATCTCTGTGTTCACGCAATTGTGGTAATCCATCTTGTTGGAATTCTTGATAAATTCTCGCTGAGTCCATCAGCCACATCCTCGTCTTCTCCTTGGTCTCTTATTTCAGAACTTGCTTCCATAGTTCATTTCCGAGAATCTTGCAAAGCTATATCATCAAATTGAGTTGCGCCTTTTTCTTCTCAGGCATCCTGAGTCTGAGGTATCCTGACACCCATCAGACCTGAATCTCGGTCAGATATGATGGTTGGAAATTATCTCCATGAGTTATAACATTGGTCTTTATATGACCCGGTAAGATGATGTCATGCTTAACACCCCTGGCCAGAGGACCTATTGTTATAGTTTCCTTTTCAGCAAGGTTATCCATTCTTCCATGAGGAAATTGTAAGACTCATTCTACAAGTTATTCCTGATGGATCCTTTAGGTTTCCAAAGTCTGATCTTCACCTGATGACCATGTCAATGCTTCTCTAAGCATGTCTATGGTACTCCAATTTCAACAAGAACATTTGAAGCCCAATGCTAAATGTTTCCTTCTCAATTATCCAAAACACCGTTGTCAAGAAATTTCTCTCCCCTTACCTAAAGAGTTTTCTACATTATATCCTGTCATGGATATCACGCTCTGCTTGTCCTTGGGAAGGATATACCCTTGAAATATGTGTTTAAACACATTTTTCCTTTCCATTGTTCTGTTTAATCTAATAATCATATTTTCCTTTCCATTGTTCTGTTTAACCTTCTTGAGGTTATATGATCTAAGCAGTAATACGTCACTGCTTTTATAAGCACCTCGGTGTACAACTCTGTCAGTAAGACCCTGTTACTATTGTTGTTGACATCCTGGTAACCCCCGATGGACGAGAACTTTGCCTATTGGTCGCACTCGACGGCCTGTGTCGTGCCATCTGCTTCGCGCCGCAGCAGCCGCCCCCACTGCTGACCACCGGCCTGCGCCACGCCACCGCGCTGATCCCTGCCGTGCACGCTCGCTCCCCTCGCACTCGCCCTCTCTCCGCGCCCAGCGCGATGCTGCACGCGCCCCTCCCCTCCCGCGCGGCCGCCGTGCTCGCCGTGGCCGCGCTCCGGCGACCACCCCGCCTCTGCAGCCTCGCCTGCAACCCCCCTGGTGGCTCGGGTGTGCGGGCACCCGGCGCCCGCCCCGTATCCACTGCCCAGAACCCGCTATGGCCTCCCTTGGTCACAGACACGGGGCCCCACCCCACAGAACGTTTAAAAAAGAGAGAAAATAATTAAACTAAAAATAATTAATTTATTTAATTAAATTAACTTAATTAATCCTGCTTAATTAACTAATTAACTTAATTAACTATCCTTAATTAACTAAACAGTCAATGACATGCAGGACCCACATGTCAGTTTGACCTAGTCAATGCCCTGTTGACTGCTGATGTCATGATGACGTCAGCAAACACTATTCTGGATAATTTTGAATTAAAATATTTAAATAAATCCTAAAAATGATTTAATTCTTTTAAAATTAATATAAAATAAACCGTAGCTCGGATGAAAAAACTTTGTAAATGAAAGTTGCTCAGAACGATGAGACGAACCCGGATACGCAACCCGTTCGTCCGCCACACACCCCTAGCATATCAAACACGCAAATTTCCTCCTCCGGTTCACCGGTCCGAAAACGCGAAACACCGCGGATACTTTCCCGGATGTTTTCCCCCTTCGCCGGTATAACCTCGTACCGCGTTAGGTCACCCCTAGCACCGAGTATTGCCATGTTATGCTTTGTGAGGCTTTGATTGCTCTGTTATTTATTATGTTCCCCCTCCGTCACTTCTTTCCGGTAGACCCCGAGACCAACGCCGCTGCTACCCAGTACGACTACGGTGTTGACGACCCCTCTCTCTTGCCAGAGCAACCAGGCAAGCCCCCCCCCCTTGATCACTAGATATCGCCTACTCTTCTCTATACTGCTTGCATTAGAGTAGTGTAGCATGTTACTGCTTTCCGTTAATCCTATCCTGATGCATAGCATGTCCTTGCTACTACTGTTGTTACCTTTACCTGCAATCCTAATGCTTAGTATAGAATGCTAGTTTATCATCAGTGGCCCTACATTCTAGTCCGTCTGCCATGCTATACTATCGGGCCGTGATCACTCAGGAGGTGATCACGGGTATATACTCATACATATATACATGCTACAGGTGGTGACTAAAGTCGGGTCAGCTCGTTCAGTACCCGCAAGTGATTCTGATGTGGGGGCTGAAGGGGCAGGTGGCTCCATCCAGGTAGTGGTGGGCCTGAGTTCCCAACGGCCCCGACTGTTACTTTGAGGCGGAGCGATAGGGCAGGTTGAGACCACCTAGGAGAGAGGTGGGCCTGGCCCTGGTCGATGTTCGCGGTTACTTCAAGATAACACGCTTAACGAGATCTTGGTATTTGATCTGAGTCTGGCTACTGGCCTATACGCACTAACCAACTACGCGGGGACAGTTATGGGCACTCGATGTCGTGGTATCAGCCGAAGCCTTCGTAACGTCAGCGACTAAGCGGCGCGCGCCGGGTTGGACCGGGTAACGCAACTTCCTTTGTAATGGAGGTTGCTAGGTCTGCTCACCGGCCACGTACGCAACGTGTAGGTGTGCAATGGGCGATGGGCCCAGACCCCTGCGCCATAGGATTTAGACCGGTGTGCTGACCTCTCTGTTGTGCCTAGGTAGGGCTGCGACATGTTGATCTTCCGAGGCCGGGCATGACCCAGGAAAGTGTGTCCGGCCAAATGGGATCGAGCGTGTTGGGAAATGTGGTGCACCCCTTCAGGGAAGTTAATCTATTCGAATAGCCGTGTCCCTCGGTAAAAGGACGACCCGGAGTTGTACCTTGACCTTATGACAACTAGAACCGGATACTTAATAAAACACACCCTTCCAAGTGCCAGATACAACCGGTGATCGCTCTCTCACAGGGCGACGAGGAGAGGATCACTGGGTAGGATTATGCTACACGATGCTACTTGGTGGACGTTTCTTCTGATCTCTTCTACATGCTGCAAGATGGAGGTGGCCAGAAGCGTAGTCTTCGATAGGACTAGCTATCCCCCCTTATTCTGGCATTCTGCAGTTCAATCCACATATGATACCCCCTTTTCCATTTGATACCAATGCATACATATGTAGTGTAGCTCCTTGCTTGCGAGTACTTTGGATGAGTACTCATGGTTGCTTTGTTCCCCCTTTTCCCCCTTTCTATACCCGATTGCTGCGACCAAACGATAGAGTCCAGGAGCCAGACGCCATCATTGACGACGACTCCTACTACTCTGGAGGGGCCTACTACTACGTGCAGGCCGCTGACGACGACCAGGAGTAGTTTAGGAGGATCCCAGGCAGGAGGCCTGCGCCTCTTTCGATATGTATCCCTGTTTGTGCTAGCCTTCTTAAGGCAAACTTGTTTAACTTATGTCTGTACTCAGATATTGTTGCTCCCGCTGACTCGTCTATGATCGAGCTCTTGTATTCGAGCCCTCGAGGCCCCTCGCTTGTAATATGATGCTTGTATGACTTATTTTTATTTGTAGAGTTGTGTTGTGATATCTTCCCGTGAGTCCCTGATCTTGATTGTACACGTTTGCATGTATGATTAGTGTACGATTGAATCGGGGGCGTCACAAGTTGGTATCAGAGCCGACTTCCTGTAGGAATCCCCCTTCCACACTCCATGGCCGAAGTTGAGTCTAGTCGTTGCAAAAACTTTTACTAACATGGTTGTGCGCCTTACGGGCCCATGTTGCCATTGGGTGGTATTAGGATCTTTTATTCCTCGTCTATACTCTGGGACTCTAATCTCTCTTCTATTCGGGTTAAAAGATTTTGCTAACTCAAATTCTAGGTTCTCGTAATTACTTCCTTCCGGAGAGCCCCTTATTACAGATGATCGTCTGCTGTAGCAGAAGATTCAGAAGATACTCTCCGAGGTTATCGCGAGAACTTGTGCTCATTGCGTTTGCAACTCCCTTCCACTGTCAACCCCTATAGATAACTACATGCATTTGCCATTCTTACCTTAGTCCCCAGTTGCCCTTGTTATTACTAGACACCACAAAAAACTTGCCAATATCTCGAGAATCCTTTGTGCCTGCTGTTATCTCCTTTCAGCGTGAATACACCTGCAAATAATTCCTCACACTTATCGAGGATTCGTTCATCCCCAGTTGATCACGTGTTTTACAAAATTCTTTGAAATATTATTCGGTCTTCTGAAAATCCTCAGCAGCCTATTGCTCTTGAAATTATCGCTTGCTTGCATTATGGTTAATTCCATAAGTCTCGTAATCTTATTGACTTCCCTTGTCGTTTTCATTTCGAGTCCGTTGATTCAATATCTTGCGAATGCCCGCAATCCTCAATCAGATCCTAGAATTCATCCTTCCTGCTGAGACGGCATTTTAAACATGAGTTGGTTCTCGACCAATCAAATTACCGACGATTGTACCTCTAATACTATTCAACTTATCCATCCCTATTCAGAGCATTGCTTCTGATCCCTTGACTTGGAATCATAATTCTTGTGCAATTGAGCTTTGAGTTAGTTAGTTGTTTCTATCATCTGATCCCCTGGCATTCTTTCTTCTTCTGGTAGAATACCGATACTCACATCAGCTCCGTTGTGGATCGTCAGATCCATTGTTGGATTTCATCCGACATCGTCCTTAATATTCGATAACCTTGTGAGCCTTTCCACATGTATATAATGCCTTTGGTAAATTGTATCATCTGCCTTGTCAACCATGCTCTACTTTCGAGCTTGTGTTATTTACTCCTGAAGTTTGTGATATATGTTCCTAAGATACCTAATGGTTTGAACTAATGCCTTCCCTAATCTATGCAAACTCGGAAGATTTCACGGGTCATACTTATCTGGTATTGCACCAGGTAAAACTTTCAACAACTAATGTCATTTTCAAAATATAAGAGGTGAATGAAAGGTTATGCGTTGAACAAGTGGGAGTCGACCTTGAGCCTTTGCATTCATGCCCATGGACCCGATGTGGAACTTATCATCGAAGCTTCTTGTAAATGATAATAATCCCCTTGTTATAAGTTCGTCCTGTATCTATGTTTGGTCCTTTGCAATCATGGTTCTGACCATATTTTCTCCTTAATACCATTTCTCGGACAAGTTGTAGTACTTGTCTTGTGCAAATCATTGCACATGTCCAACCTTTACTCTAATCTACTGTCGAGTATTACACTATGATATCTTGATAATGTCATGGAACTGCATAACTTCTTATGGGTTCTTCATTAACTGTTATTTCTCACCGATTCCAATTTTTCTGGGTTCTGGGTTGTCGTCAACCGAGAACACCGACATGTGAACCGATTCCGCATTCCAGTTTGATAACCCTAATTAATTTTCATTGATTATGAGTTTAATAATCCTTCAAGTCATTCCTAGCCTGATCGGCTATACCATTATTGGGCTAAATTTTAACCGTGCTACATGGTCCTTCACGGAGCACAAATTTCGACAGTAAGCTAATCTTACGTCGATCTTCCTTGTCATATCATTTCTCCTTGAATAGCAAACTTGATTTCGAGTTTGTTTCACACCCATGGTTCTGACAACTTTTGCTTCACCCTTCCTTTTACTTGATGTCATCGATGATCGATTATATCCTCATGAAACCCCCTCGACAAGTGTGTCGTGATCATCATCAACATTTTGACTCCTTCCAGGATATCAATTGAATTCATGATGAGAAGTACCATCCTTGCCCTTGATGTTTTGTGTTATCATCGACCACTTTATTGCCTTCCGTTCAACACAAACTTGTTCGTGTTTCGTGATATACCTTGAGATCCTTGCTATCCAACATTTGTTCTTTACCTTGGAGTATTAACATCTTTTATGTCAAGAATGTCGTGAGAATTTCACCACCTCTTAAGAATTCTTGATACAAGTGATACTCCTTGCCATATCCGTTCACTCCTTGGTCCCCATGTTGTTTCTAACCGGAAAACCGATAATTGAACTATGATGTGCGACTTCTAAACTTCTAGCAACCCTGTTGCTTTCAAGTTAATGGTCGATATTTCATTCTTAGACCATTGGTTATCGAATCACCATTCTAACATTGATCGTACTACCTAAGCCCATATCTCGGGTGCGCTTTTCAACTAATAATTAATAGTGTGTGTTTTCCTCGAGCATACATCATTAAGTCATTTGATCTGACAAATGATATCTCTGTGTTCATGCAATTGTGGAAATCCATCCTTTTGGAAGTCTCGATGAATTATCGTTGAGTCCACCAGCCACCTCCTCATCATCTCCTTGGTTTAATAATGAACTCTTGTTTCAGAACTCGCTTCCATAGTTCATTGCCCGACAATCTTATAATGTCATCTCGTCAATTGCGTTGCACTTTTTCTTCTTAGGCATCCTGAGTCTGAGGTATCCGGACACCAATCAGATCTGAACCTCGGTTAGATATGATGGTTGGAACATATTTCCACGAGTTCTAACAATGGTCTTTATATGACTCGGTAAGGTGATGTCATGCCTAGCACACCTAGCCAGAGGACTTATTGTTATAGTTTCCTTTTTAGCAAGGTTAGCCATTCTTCCATGAGGAAATTGTAAGACTTATTCTATAAGTTGTTCCTGATGGATCATTTGTGTATCCTAAGTCCGACCTTTGCTGGAATACCATGTCAATGCTATCTCGAAGCATGTCTATGGTACTCCAATTTTCAACAAGAACATTTTAAGCCCAATGTTAAATGTTTCCTGTTCAATTATCCAAATATCATTGTATGGGTAATGTCCTGAAAATTCTCTCCCCTTACCTAAAGGGTTTTCTACATTATATCCTGTCATGGATATCGTGCTCTGCTTGTCCTTGGGAAGGATATACTCTTGAAATATGTGTTTAAACACCTTTTCCTTTCCATTGTTCTATTTAACCTGATAATCACTTTTCATTTCCATTGGTTTGTTTAAACCTTCTTGTGATCTATATGATCTAAGCAGTAAAATTCTCATGCTTATGTAAACACCTCCGTGTACAACTCTATCAGTAAGACCCTGTTACTATTGTTGATGACATTCTGGTAGCCACCGATGGACGAGAACTTTGCCTATGGGCCACTCGACGTCGTGGTATCAGCCGAAGCCTTCGAGACGTCAGTGACTGAGCGGCGCGCACCGGGTTGGACCGCGTAACGCACCTTCCTTTATAATGGAGGTTGCTAGGTCTGCTCACCGGCCGCGTACGCAACGTGCAGGTGTGCCATGGGCGATGGGCCCAGACCCCTGCACCATAGGATTTAGACCGGCGTGCTGACATCTTTGTTGTGCCTAGGTAGGGCTGCGACGTGTTGATCTTCCAAGGTCGGGCATGACCCAGGAAAGTGTGTCCGGCCAAATGGGATCGAGCGTGTTTGGAAATGTGGTGCACCCCTGCAGGGAAGTTGATCTATTCGAATAGCCGTGTCCCTTGGTAAAGGACGATCCGGAGTTGTACCTTGACCTTATGACAACTAGAACCGGATATTTAATAAAACACACCCTTCCAAGTGCTAGATACAAGCGGTGATCACTCTCTCACAGGGCGACGAGGAGAGGATCATCGGGTAGGATTATGGTACACGATGCTACTTGTTGGACGTTTCTTCAGATCTCTTCTACATGCTGCAAGATGGAGGTGGCCAGAAGCGTAGTCTTCGATAGGACTAGCTATCCCCCCTTATTCTGGCATTCTGCAGTTCAGTCCACATATGATACCCCCTTTTCCATTTGATACCAATGCATACATATGTAGTGTAGCTCCTTGCTTGCGAGTACTTTGGATGAGTACTCACGGTTGCTTTGTTCCCCCTTTTCCCCCTTTCTATACCCGATTGTTGCGACCAGACGATGGAGTCCAGGAGCCAGACGCCACCGTTGACGAAGACTCCTACTACTATGGAGGGCCCTACTACTACATGCAGGCCGCTGACGACGACCAAGAGTAGTTTAGGAGGATCCCAGGTAGGAGGCCTGCGCCTCTTTCGATATGTATCCCTGTTTGTGCTAGCCTTCTTAAGGCAAACTTGTTTAACTTATGTATGTACTCAGCTATTGTTGCTCCCGCTGACTCGTCTATGATCGAGCTCTTGTATTCGAGCCCTCGAGGCCCCTGGCTTGTAATATGATGCTTGTATGACTTATTTTTATTTGTAGAGTTGTGTTGTGATATCTTCCCGTGAGTCCCTGATCTTGATCGTACACGTTTGCGTGTATGATTAGTGTACGATTGAATCGGGGGCGTCACAAGTTGGTATCAGAGCCGACTGCCTGTAGGAATCCCCCTTCCACACTCCATGGCCGAAGTTGAGTCTAGTCGTTACAAAAACTTTTACTAACATGGCTGTGCGCCTTACGGGCCCACGTCGCCATTGGGTGGTATTAGGATCTTATATTCCTCGTCTATACTCGGGGACTCTAATCTCTCTTCTATTCGGGTTAAAAGATTTTGCTAACTCAAACTCTAGGTTCTCGTAATTACTTCCTTCTAGAGAGCCCTTTATTACAGATGATCGTCTGCTGCAGCAGAAGATTCAGAAGATACACTCCAAGGTTATCGCGAGAACTTGTGCTCATTGCTTTTACTAATGTTACCTTTTGTTACCGTTACCACTACTATCATATTACTTTGCTACTAAATACTTTGCTGCAGATACTAAGTTTCCAGGTGTGGTTGAATTGACAACTCAGCTGCTAATACTTGAGAGTATTCTTTGGCTCCCCTTGTGTCGAATCAATAAATTTGGGTTGAATACTCTACCCTCGAAAACTGTTGCGATCCCCTATACTTGTGGGTTATCAAGACTATTTTCTGGCGCTGTTGCCGGGGAGCATAGCTCTATTCTTTGAGTCACTTGGGATTTATATCTGCTTACCATTATGAAGAACTTGAAAGATCCAAGAACCAAGATTTATCCCTCAACTACGAGGGGAGGTAAGGAACTTCCATCTAGCTCTGCACTTGATTCACCTTCTGTTTTGAGTAAGCTTGCGACGCCTAAAACTGCTTCTTCTATTCGCTCTGATATGTCGCATGTTATTGATGATGCTACTTCTGCTATGCCTGATACTTATGATGAAACTACTTCTATGCTTGATACTACTGTGCCACTTGGTGAATTTCTTGATGAACAACTTGCTAGAGCTAGAGAGATTGAATATTGAATCTGATAATACTGATGAAAGTGATGATGAAGAATCACTTGTTATTCCTGAGGGTTATGTTTTTGATCAAGAAGCTTCTTTAGCTATTTTAGCTTGCAAAGATAGAAATGAACTTAAGAGGTTATTAGCTAAATGGAACAAGCAATCTCTAAATGCTAGAATGAAACCTGACCCTGCTTTTTCTACTTCACCTATCTGTGTTACTGATAAGGATTATGAAATCTCTGTTGATCCTGGTATAATTACTTTGGTTGAATCTGATCCTTTTCATGGCTATGAATCTGAAACTGTTGTGGCACATCTTACTAAATTAAATGAATCTAAAACTCTTTTCACTAAGAACTCGTTACTTTTATATCCTTCAAATATTTCCATTCTCATTAAAGGGTGATGCTAAGATATGGTTTAATTCTCTTGATCCTGGTTGTGTGCGTAGTCCCCAGGATATGATTTATTACTTCTTTGCTAAATATTTCCCTGCTCATAAGAAGCAAGATGCTTTAAGGGATATATATAATTTTGTGCAAATTGAAGAAGAGAGTCTCCCACAAGCTTGGGGGAGGCTTCTCCAATTACTTAATGCTTTGCCTGATCATCCTCTTAAGAAAAATGAAATACTTGATATCTTTTATAACGGACTAACCGATGCTTCCAGAGATTACCTGGATAGTTGTGCTGGTTCTGTTTTCAGGGAAAGAACATCGGATGAAGCTGAAATTCTATTGAATAATATGTTGACAAATGAAAATAATTGGACACCTCCGGAGCCAATTCCTGAGCCTATTCCTAAACCAACTCCGAAGAAGAGGGGTATTCTATTTCTCAGTCCTGAAGATATGCAAGAGGCAAAGAAATCTATGAAAGAAAAAGGTATTAAAGCTGAAGATGTTAAGAATTTACCTCCTATTGAAGAAATACACGTCTTAATTTACCGCCTGTTGAAGAAACATATGATCTTAATCCCTTACCTATTGAAGAAACTCATGGTCTTGATAACCCAACACAGGTAGTAAAGGTAAATTCTCTCTATAGATATGATAAAGCTGAAATCCCATTTACTAAGTTTGCTAGCCCATGCTTAGATGAGTTTGATAAATTTATGGCTAAGCAAGAAGACTTTAATGCTTATTTTGGTAGACAATTGAAATACAATTCAAATATGCTTGAACACTTGGGTGATTATATGGCTAATGTTAAAGGTGAACTTAAACTTATTAGTAAACATGCTTCTATGGTTACCACTCAAGTAGAACAAGTACTTAAAGCTCAAAATGATTTGCTCAATGAATTGAATAGTAAAGATAATGATTATTGTTAGAGTGGCTACTAGAACTGGTAGAGTGACTCAGGAACCTTTGTATCCTGAAGGCCACCCTAAGAGAATTGAGCAAGATTCTACAGAGAAATAATATAGATGCACCTAGTCCTTCTAAAAGAAGAAAAAGAAAAATGATAGGACTTTGCATGCTTCTAGTGAACCTATTAAACACCTGAGAATCCAAATGATATTTCTATTTCTGATGCTGAAACACAATCTGGTAATGAACCTGAAACTAGTGATAATGTTAATGATAATGTTCATGATGATGCTCAACCTAGTAATGATAATGATATAGAAATTGAACCTGCTGTTGATCTTGATAACCCACAATCAAAGAATCAACGTTATGATAAGAAAGACTTTGTTGCTAGGAAACATGGTAAAGAAAGAGAACCATGGGTTCAGAAACCCATGCCTTTCCTCCCAAACCATCCAAGAAAAAGGATGATGAGGATTTTGAGCGCTTTGCTGAAATGATTAGACCTATGTTTTTGCGTATGCAATTAACTGATATGCTCAAAATGAATCCTTATGCTAAGTATATGAAAGAAATTGTTACAAATAAAATAAAGATACCCTAAGCTGAAATTTCCACCATGTTTGCTAATTATACTTTTAAGGGTGGAATACCAAAGAAACTTGGAGATCCAGGAGTATCCACTATACCATGCTCCATTAAAAGAAACTATGTTAAAACTGCTTTATGTGATCTTGGAGCCGGTGTTAGTGTTATGCCTCTCTCTTTATATCGTAGACTTTATTTGAATAAGTTGACGCCTACTGAAATATCTTTTCAAATGGCTGATAAATCAAGTGTTATACCTGTCGGTATTTGTGAGGATGTGCCTGTTGTAGTTGCAAACGTTACTATTTTAACAGACTTTGTTATTCTTGATATTCCCGAGGATGATAGTATGTCTATTATTCTTGGAAGACCCTTTTTGAATACTGCAGGGGCTGTTATTGGTTGCACTAAACAATGTCACTTTTCATGTCAATGGTAATGAGCACACGGTACACTTTCCGAGGAAACAACCTCAAGTTCATAGTACCAACTCTATTGGAAAAATTCCATCGATTATATTTGGAGGTTTTGAATTTCCTTTTCCTATTTGTAGCGACCAGACCTCAAATAGTCTGATCTCTGTGCTTCAGTGTCATCCCTGGATTAGTAATGCTGACATGCACAGTACTTGAAGGATTTATAACAGAGTAGCAATCACACACTTATTACATCGAATGTCTCCAAAGAGAACTTATTGCAAAATAATATGGCTTAAGGCCATATAATAAAGATAACAGCGGAAGGCTTGGAAGATAAGTGAGTCCATCAACTCCAACGGCATCACTGAGTATAGAACCACGACCTAAGGCACCTTACTTGTCGTCTAAAAAATCTGCAACATGAACGTTGCAGCCTGAAAACGGGTCAGCACATGGAATATGCTGGCAAGGTAGCACATAGAGAGTAATGAACAGAACTAGGCTATACTACATGCATATATGGCTGGTGGAAAGCTCTATGGTTACAGTTTTGCATAAAGCCAATTTTTCCTTACTGCAAAGGAATAAATTTTATTTAACTAACATGGTGGTTGTTAAACATTGAGAGTGTAGACACCCTCTCAATCCCAATTAAGCATCATCATTAAAACCCAACAAAATTAATTAAAGTCACATGATGAGATTCACATGATAATCCAAGTACTAGATACTCAAGACGTCCATAGCCGGGGACATGGCTAGTCATGATTAGTTTATACACTCTGCAGAGGTTTGCGCACTTTTCCCACAAGACTCGATCTCCTCGATTGGGATTCTCACACTAGATGGTGTTTGAGAAACGAATGACCGAGACATAGTCTTTCAGAAGCGCTAGCACCTTACGATCGGGTAGACAGTTACACCTACTTTCCCCTACATCTGCTAGTCTACCACTGTAAGAGTTTGCACGACTTAATCAACTATGCTAGAGCCCATAGTAGCTTATGGATGCACACGGAAGTTTCTAGCATGAATAATCTCATGATCCCTTTGAGCCTGGGTGCCGGTCCATAAAGAAAAACAGGCAATTGCTGAAATACCCAGGTGCCTCAATCCACCCAGATGTGTGTTAAAGTTGCCACCTTAAGTAAACCATTAAATAAAAATCTCACATCTGTCATGGATACACTCACCCAATCCACGTCTACTAGCATAGCATGGCATAAGCAAACATAGAAGTAACTCCCAAAGGTTTGATAATAAAACAGGTAATAGGTACTACCTCATCTAGTTCCCAAAACCCACATATTAATCAGATCCTATTCATGCAATTGTTTGAGGATTGATCTAATGCAATAAAACTGGGTAGTAAAGAGGTATGATCAAAGTGTTACTTGCCTTGCTAATGATCCGTGAAACCTAGGGATTCGAATTAGCAAGCGGCGCACTCCGGGTACTCTATCGCAAACAAACAAGCATACGATAAGCACCCATCTAATGCACAGGTAAACTCAAATAAGAGATCTAACCAGAAAGTTCAACTTAAGAACTCCAGTTTGCAAAAAGAAACAAATCGAACGGAACAACGAAAGTCAAACGACGAAAGAAACATGCTTCGTTTACTAATCTGGACTTAAGTCAAATTTTACAGAAGAAAAAACTTGTTTGAGTTGGTTAAACAGAAAAGAGGGTTTCAAGACGAAACTCTAGGCGCTTGAATCGTCTGATTCCGATAAACGAGCGAAAAGTTATACTAAAACGAAAATCGGATCAGAAATCGCGATCAGAAATAATCGCGGAAAATCCGAGAAAAAGAAAAACTGACGAACAGATTAACGAACGAACGTTCGTTAACTGAAACTAAACGGTGAACTTGTCCGTTAAAACGAACGAACGGGCGAACGCTCGCTAAATAAGTGAACCGGAAAAAATTAAAAAAACCTGATCTAAAATAAAAAAAAAAACCTAGGGTTTTCAAAAAAACAGAATCGGTTTTCTTCAGAAAACCGGCGGCGGACAGCGGCTACCTTGTCGGAAACTGGCGGAACTCGGGGCTCCGGCGGGTTGGGGTGGCGTCGGCGGCGGGCGGCGCGGGCACTCGGCGGCACACGGCGGCGCGGCTGCGGGGAGGCGGGGCGGGTCGAGGTGGCTGAGCATAGTCGCTATGTCAATGAGCAGATCGGCAAGGATTGGTCTCACGTGGCGGGTGGCGGTGTCTGAATTAATTGAGGCGGTATGCGGGCATCGCTGACCCGAGGATCCGGTGGTGAGGCGAGGGGGCGGTATTTGGGGGGGGGCGTCGGCTTGGGGAAGGGGGCCGGGTCGGGGTCGGCCTCGGGAGGCGTGCCCGGCCGGACTCGGCGGCGGCGGTCGGTCTCCCGCGGGGGAAGGCGGCGGCGGCGCGGGCCTGGCCTGGCTCGGCTGGGCCTTCGGCCCAGTCGGGCGCGCGGTACTTTTTAGAAAAATAAGAAAAACAAATTTTGCCGAAACTAAGAAAAATTCTAGAAAATAAAATAAAATTATAAAAATGCCAAAATAAATTTTCACCACCTAAATAAAATATTTAGAACGAGATGAACATTTTCTTGGCCCTAAAATGCAGTTTTGAAAAACGTGCAATTTTTCCTAAATTCAAATAGAACTAGCCAAAACTCTGAAATAAAATCTTATTTGATTTTTTATTAAATACTCAATATTTCTTTATTTTGGGAAATTCATTTTATTCCCTCTCTCATATTTTTATAATAGAAATAATTGAAGATAAAATAAATAAAATCAAATGATCCTATTTTCAAAATTTGAGAAAACTCAAATATGAAAATAACAAAATCCCCAACTCTCTCCGTGGATCCTTGTGTGGCCTAGAATTTCTAGATCAGGCCAAAAGCAGTAAAATATGATATGCAGATGTTCTAATGTATAACATTCCAAATTGAAAATTTGGGATGTTACAAACCTACCCCCCTTTAGATGAATCTCGCCCTCGAGATTCGGGTTGGCTAGAAAATAGGTGAGGGTGGTCCTTCAGCAGATCTTCCTCTCGCTCCTAGGTGGCTTCATCCTCGGTGTGGTGGCTCCACTGAACTTTGCAAAACTTTATAACCTTGCTGCGGGTGACTCGGCTGGTGTCGGTGTCAAAACCGGTGGATCTCGGGTAGGGGGTCCCGAACTGTGCGTCTAGGCCGGATGGTAATAGGATGCAGGGGACACAATGTTTTACCCAGGTTCGGGCCCTCTTGATGGAGGTAAAACCCTACGTCCTGCTTGATTAATATTGATGATATGGGTAGTACAAGAGTAGATCTACCACGAGATCAAAGAGGCTAAACCCTAGAAGCTAGCCTATTGTATGATTGTTCTTCGTTCTATGGACTAAAACCCTCCGGTTTATATAGACACCGGAGAGGGCTAGGGTTACACAGAGTCGGTTACAATGGGAGGAGATCTTCATATCCGTATTGCCAAGCTTGCCTTCCACGCCAAGGAAAGTCCCATCCGGACACGGGACAAAGTCTTCAATCCTGTATCTTCATAGTCCAACAGTACGGCCAAAGGTTATAGTCTGGCTATCCGGACACCCCCTAATCCCGGACTCCCTCAGTAGCCCCCGAACCAGGCTTCAATGACGATGAGTTCGGCGCGCGGATTGTCTTCGGCATTGCAAGGCGGGTTCATCTCCAAATTCCGTGTACCTGTTTAAACAGTGTCCGGCTTCTTGTGAATGTTGCGCTCCTTGGCTTCCACGCCCAATAATGGCCACTTTCCACGTGTCGAGCGAATGTGAAGAGCCAGGGTGTTTTTACTTTTACCCCCTAGCTGTGCGAATGAGCTGCCTATTAAAGAGACGAGGATTCAGATCCAAATCACACCATCCTCCCTTGGCAAGCCTTCATTGGAGCGCATCCGACAGAGATCCATTCCATCATGGCCGGTCGACGCAGCTCCTCCTCTCGCTCCCCTAGCCCCAAGCCTGGAGATTCAGAGAGATGTTCCGTCCCGCACGACAAATTAGTGATGCTTCAGACCAAGGGATTTCTTCCCCCAGCATACATGGTCCCGGTTCGAGCCGGGCTCGCCACCTATAATGGTGGAGAGCAAGTGGAGAGCCTTCCCAATCCCTCCAAGGGAGAGCGGGTATGCCTTGTCCCTCCTTTGGTAAGAGGGCTCGGATTTCCAATTCATCCATTTCTCCGGGGGCTCATGGAGTTCTACGGCCTCCAGTTGCACAACCTTACGCCTGCCTCCATATTGCATATCGCGGGCTTCGTAGCCCTTTGCGAGCTGTTTTTGGGCTGTGAGGCTCATTTCGCGCTGTGGAAGAAGCTGTTCTGCCTTGTGCCCCGTTCTCAGGAGGGGTCAATATATCAAGTGGGCGGAGCCAAAGTGTGGCGTATTGCCGGGACCGGATATCTATCCGGAACCCCAAAGAAGACATCCGAAGACTGGCCTTCAGAATGGTTTTATATAGAAGACGTCCCCCTCCCAAACCCTATTCGAATCGGCCTCCCTGAGTTCGACAACGCCCCTTTGAAGAAGCGCCGGAGCTGGCGTCCACGGAGCCCCCAGGAGGAAGATGACAGGGACGTTCTTTACCTGATGAGCCGGATAAGTTTGTTAGCTCGATCCGGATTGACCATGATCGAGGTCATGGCCACATGCATCATGCGGGGGGTGCAGCCGCTTCAGTATAGAGGCCACCCCATGTCGGATTGCAACGGGGAGGATGACGCCACCCGCTACAACCGTAAAGGGCCGAAATCGGTTGTTGATCTAATAAAGATCTTATCCACTTTGTACAAGGGAGAAGAGGAAGAATTCCTCCGCGTCAACCTGCGGGGCGGATTTTCTATGTACAATCCTCCGAGCTGGGTAAGCGGACACTTTTTCCCGCCCATCCGTTTCATATTCCCATAGTTAAGTATTCAGTCTAGCGATTTCAACGCAGGAGCTGCGCCAGGCTGTAAGGGAGATAAACAGCCCTCCTCCACAACCCGAGGACCCGGAACGGTCCCTTGACCCGGCCTCCCAAGAGGATCCGGACATATCTGTGAAGCTGATCGATGGGGTATTTTACCAATTGAGCAATGACAACGCCTTGGTGGCCATTACGGCCGATTACCCTGGGCTACTTCCAGCCTCACAGGTAACCGAGACCGAAGTCCCAGTACTATGAAAAGGGATCCGTCCTTGAGTGTTTTTGATTACCATATAACAACCGTGTTTTGCAGGGGAGGTCCTCGAGGCGGAAGGCCGAGCCTGCGGCGACTAGCCAACAAGGGGCCATGAGGTCAGGCAGGCTGAAAAGACACGCAATCCGGATTGAGACACCGGCGCAGCGGTACGGCGCGCCGTCTTTATTCCAAGACATTATTCTCAGAGGCATACTAACACCCATGCCTTCTTTTTAGGAAAAAGAGCGCTCGCTGGACTATATCTGGAGAGGCTACTAATCGCGCCTGCACCAGCCAGGCTCCAAGGCAGGATTCGGAGGTGGGAATGAATACGAGGCGTGCACCGGGCGCTCCTCCGACAGAGGATGCGGATAGACTGTCCGCCACCAATTCCGAGGTGGAAAGTGCCATTAACCACAGGCGTCGCCGGACTGTTCTTCGTGACGCTTGTTTCTCCCAAGAGGCATTGGATGCATTCAACTCGGGAGATGCGTACCTCCGTGCCGCTCAAAATGGTCTAGCCAGAGCCACAGAGCAGTATGTAAAAGACATACGGGTGAGAAAATTTGGTGATTATATATACCAGTAGCCCCTAAGACTTGAAACAGTTAGAATAACTGATTTAAGGATCATTTGTTATGCAGGTTCTTACAGAAAAGAATATCCAACTGTCCCAGGAGCTGGAAGGGTGCAAAGCCCAACTTCAGGGCGCACTAGCCGCAGCAGGGGAGCCCAAAGAGACCCCTCTAGTAATATATCCTTCAAACGATAAGTATCATATAAAGTGCGGTGTATATGCAGATCTGACGGTAAAATTGCAGATGACGCTGGAGTAAATCCGGATAAGCAACAACTCCTATGCCAGCTAAAGGCCGGTGAGAGCGTGCTTACGAGGGTGAGGCAGGAGAAGAATGATCTCCTAGATGCCAACACCAAGCTGGGCGTGGAACTAAAGGATGTTCGTGCCCAACTGTCGGACTCCGTTAAGGAGAATCGGCGGCTTCGACACGGCATATTTAGTAAGTGCTTGAACGAACTTTGAAAAAGAGTTCGACGAGGAAGTTGGCTGACAGAGTTATGTCTGTAGGTATGCTAACAGGTCGTCCTGCAGAGGAAATGCCCGGTTCTACGGGTGACCTTCTTCCCGAGCTCTCACAACTGCACAAACGAGTTCAGCAGGTGATGCAAGGCGTCGCCCAGGCCTTGTGGCCATCCATCTCCATGCCCGAAGGCCTTGGAGAGCTTGCAGAGAAGCTGAAGGGAGCGCGGCGGCGCTTCCGATTATGGAAGATATCGGCCTACCGTCAGGGCGCCAGGGAAGCCTGGGCCATGGTGAAGACGCGGTACATGAAGGTTGACCCAAACCACATGGCCGAGGTTGGACCTGTGGGGCCCGATGGGAAGGAGATCCCTGTGAACTTAGTGTACGGCCAAGTAGAATTGGCCGCAAAGTATTCCCAAGAGGACTGTAGACTAGACAGCCTATTGGATGGTATTGAAGAGGAATTCAACCAGTCAAATTGACTATGTAATTTAAAGTGACATGTATAATGCCTTCTAGCCGGATTGTAGATCGTTTGTCGTGGCGGACCTTTTCGCTTCAACCTCAGGACCCGACGGTCCGGAGTGTATCCGAATACCCTCTCGGTTATGTAAGAACCGGGGCATGCGTGGAGACCAGGCGTAGGGGTCATTAGTGCTTGAACAGACAAGTGCCCAACTAGTTATGTTATATTACATGGTTAGTAAGAAACATATTCCAGTGAGAATAGTTCCGTTAGGGGTTCCTTTCCCTGGGAGGCATGCCCTAAAGTGCATGTCCGGACTGCGAGAAGAGACGGAGAAAAAACATCTGGGGGCGGATAAGTAAATAAGTGAAGAATCATCTTTAGTTCACCGACCTAATATTCCCTTAAGAACGCTAGCTTTCGGCTTCACCCAGTCTGAGGTACACATCCGGCTGACCCGGCAGTAACAATCGCAGAGGTGCTCCCCTTATGCCCTAGCCGAATTAACGAGAACGTAGGGCATAAATACAAGAGCCAGGCAACCCAGCTTGGCCAAAACTTAAGTTATATCGATGCATATAATGGTGAATAAATGGTACATGCGGAAGGATAACACATGTGTTGGGCATAAAGCCCGTATGAATAAGCTTCTGTTAAAGAAGCCCCCAGGTATAATGAGCGCGGATAGCGCGTCAGTTGTGTGCAAACAAGGCACGAATGGGCCCCTAAAGGCTGTGAGAGAAAAGAAAGGGAGAAGGAGAAAAATATAAGACAGATAGTGTATAAAAAATGGACAGAGGAAGGAGATGAACACAGAGTCCGGCTGTAACACCCCGGATGTAACTTTCCCAATTTGTATTCCAACTCTTGCCATTTCCGGAGTTAAGTTATTTTATTTTCTCGGGTTCGGGTCTTTGTCTCCGTGTGTTGTTATCGTTGTCATGCATCTCATATCATGTCATCATGTGCATTGCATTTGCATACGTGTTCATCTCATGCATTCGAGCATTTTCCCCGTTGTCCGTTTTGCATTCCGGCGCTTCGTTCTCCTCCGGTGGTCATTTCTAGCTTTCTTTCGTGTGTGGGGATTAAACATTTCCGGATTGGACCGAGACTTGCCAAGCGGCCTTGGTTTACTACCGGTAGACCACCTGTCAAGTTTCGTACCATTTGGACTTCGTTTGATGCTCCAACGGTTAACCGAGGGACCGAAAAGGCCTCGTGTGTGTTGCAGCCCAACACCCCTCCAATTTGGCCCAAAACCCACCAAAACCTGCTCCATCATCTAGAGCGTTCGATCACGATCGCGTGGCCGAAAACCGCACCTCATTTGGAACTCCCTAGCTCCTCCTACCTCTATAAATAGGCCGCTCACCGAAATTCTTGGATCATTTCCACCCAAAACCTAGCCCCCTTCCCCTCCGCGCGCCGGACACGTCCGGTCCATGCCGGACAAACGCCGCCGCCGCCCGCAGCCACTGAGGGGCTGCCACGTGTCCATGTCGCCGCCGCCTCCCACCGCGCGGCCCGGGAGCCCGTGGCTGGCCCGCCCGCGCCCGCGCACGGGCCAGAGGAGCCGCCCGCGCCGCCTTCGTCTCCCCCGCGACCGGCCGCCACCCCGCCGCCCAAGTCCGCCGCGAGCTGCCCCGTTCCTCGTCGCCGGCGAAGGCAAGCTCGACACCGGCCGCCGCGAGCCGCCCCGCATCGCCCGCCGCTCCGGCCCTCCTCTCCGGCGCCGCCACCACCACCTCGCCGGACCTCGTCGCCTCCTCCCTCTCCAGCCGGCGAGCCTGGGCGCCGCTCCGGCCATCCCCGCGGTTCCGTCCACCGCGTCTGCCTCTTCCCGGCGCGGATCCGGCGAGATCCGCCGCCGCCTCGGATTCCGTGAAAACCCTAGATCTGAGAGAGGTTGTTTTTTTCACCAAGTCCCCGGATTTCCTAATCCATGTGCCCATGTTCATAGCATCGTATCTCCGCATCTGTAGCTCCGATTTGGGTATATAGCATATCAAATTGTTCATCTCAGAGAGTACATCATTTCATTCCATTGCATCATTTTCATTTGAGTTCATCTTGATGCCCGAAATGCTGTTAGAACGAGGCTACTTGAGTTAATTGTCAGATCTGCTGCTCCATTTAGGTTTTTGTCATTTTTTCCATGATTAATGTGTGCATGATATGCCCTGATGCTCTACATATTTTTTGTTAAGGGTTGTGCCATCTCTCCAGAGGTGCAACCCATGTATTTTTGTGATGTGTGTGGTGACTAGTGCAAGCTTGCAAAGTGAGGCACTTGGTAATTCTGTTTTCAGGGACTTAGCAATTCCACTAAGTCCTTGAGCTGTTTATCTCATGATGCCTAATGTCCATGTTGTTTCCTAGTGATCCATGCCTCTTTTGAGGATGATCAGTAAGGATGTTTTGTTAATATTTTAGTGCTCTATCCATCCATGCCTTTTTTTCAATTATGGAGCATACTAGCTTGAGTCAATCGAGCTCTACGTTTGCTACTTTGTGAATCTGGGCAGATTGTCAACTTGTTTGCAATTTTGCCGATGATGTTGTAGTTGATCCGTGCATGCTATGCTATTGTTCTTGCCATGTCTAGCTTGCATTTTGTGTGTTCTTGATAGATGTATGCTTAGCTTTTCATGACTTGCTCCGTAGTGAGTGCATCGAGCTCGTAAACATGCCTACTTGAGTTATGTTCCAGCATGTGCCAGTTTTCACTAAGTCTGAAAACTGATTATGTTTTTCCTATGTTCGCATGCTTGTTAGTATATTTTCTGATCCCTTTTGGCTCAAGGTCACTAAGGGACTTCTGTTAAGATATTTGAGTAGCTCCATGCCATGTTTTACTTTTCCATGTTCAAGTCCTGTAGCATGTAGTTTTGTTGCTCCGAAGAGTGCTACCTGATCTGAAATTTCAGACAAGTGTTAATTTCACTAAGTCTGAGATCTGTTTACCATATGCATTTTTGCCATGCTTGTTTGAACCTGTTAATGGATGAATTGGCCGTAGCTCAGTGCTAGACTTTTGTAAGCATCTTGAATGCATCCCTGCTATGTATTTTGTTGTCATGTTTGAGTGCTGTAGCATGTTCATCTCATTGCATTTAGATGGCTACTTGCTGTAAATTGCAGACCGGTGTCATATTTGAATCGCTTGCCATTTCCAAACCGTAACTCCGATTCCGGCGTTCTTTATATCGTTTTCAAGCGATTTCATCTCATATTTCCAGTGGCACACTTGTATTTCCAAGTTGAGGCCAGGTCCATGCATTTCCTGTCACATCTTGCATATGCATCCCTCATCGCATCCCGCATAGCATACCATCTTTGCATCATATTGTTTGAGCTTTGCACGTGGTTGATTGTGTTCCGTTTGCTTGTTTGTCTTGTTTGGGTAGAGCCGGGATACGAGTTCGCTAACGAGGAGCCCGTTGAGTTTGCTTTTGAGGATCCAGTCAACTATGACAACTTTGCAACCAAGATGATCATACCCTCGAAATCACTACTATCTTTGCTATGCTAGTTTGCTCGCTCTTTTGCTATGCCAATGCTACGATGCCTTCCATTTTATCAAGCCTCCCAAATTTCCATGTCAAACCTCTAACCCACCATGTCCTAGCAAACCGTTGATTGGCTATGTTACCGCTTTGCTCAGCCCCTCTTATAGCGTTGCTAGTTGCAGGTGAAGATTGGAGACGCGTTCCTTGTTGGAACATTTATTTACTTGTTGGGATATCATTATATTGCCATGTTATCTTAATGCATCTATATACTTGGTAAAGGGTGGAAGGCTCGGCCTCTCGCCTAGTGTTTTGTTCCACTCTTGCCGCCCTAGTTTCCGTCATATCGGTGTTATGTTCCCGGATTTTGCGTTCCTTACGCGGTTGGGTTATAATGGGAACCCCTTGATAGTTCGCCCTTGATTAAAATTTCCAGCAATGCCCAACCTTGGTTTTACCATTTGCCACCTAGCCTTTCCCTTGGGTTTCGCGGACTCAAGGGTCATCTTATTTTAACCCCCCCCCGGGGCCAGTGATCCTCTGAGTGTTGGTCCAACCTAGAGCACCGTGCGGGGCCGTTCCTTGGCAACTTGGGTTACGTTGGCTCCCGTACGCTTAGCTTATCCGGTGTGCCCTGAGAACGAGATATGTGCAGCTCCTATCGGGATTTGTCGGCACAGTGGGTGGTGTTGCTGGACTTGTTTTACCATTGTCGGAGTTGTCTTGAAGAACCGAGATACCGAGTCTGATCGGAACGTCTTGGGAGGAGGTCTATTCCTTCGTTGACCGTGAGAGCTTGTCATGGGCTAAGTTGGGACTCCCCTGCAGGGATTGAACTTTCAAAAGCCGTGCCCGCGGTTATGGGCAGATGGGAATTTGTTAATGTCCGGTTGTAGATAACTTGAACCTTAAATTAATTATAATGAATCAACTGTGTGAGTTACCGTGATGGCCTCTTCTCGGCGGAGTCCGGGAAGTGGACACGGTGTTGGAGTTATGTCTTTGCAGGTTGTCTCTAGTTTCTCGCTCGCGCTTTGCCTCCTCTTCTCGCTCTCTTTTGCGAATAAGTTAGCCACCATATATGCTAGTCGCTTGCTGCAGCTCCACTTATATTTACCTTACCTTACCTATTAAGCTTAAATAGTCTTAATCGTGAGGGTGCGAGATTGCTGAGTCGATCAAGCTGCAGAATGGTTCCAGCAGTACAAGGATTCTAGAGGTGGACGTGTGATCACTTGGGATGAATTCCGTCAAGATTTCCGAGCTCATCATATCCCTCAGAGCGTGGTTGAAAGTAAGCGTGAGGAATTCCGCAACCTGAAGCAAGGCTCTTTGTCTGTCTATGACTACAACAAGTTGTTTCAGAAGTTAGCCCGCTTTGCCAAGCAGGACGTCCCTGATGAGAAGAGCATGATATACCAGTTCAGGGGTGGTCTTAGAGAAGAAATTCAGCTAGCTCTTGTTCTCTTTGAGCCCTTGAGATACGATGAGTTCTACAACATGGCACTGAAGCAAGAGGCCGCTCAGTTGAGGTGTGATGCTTCCAAGAAACGAGTCAGAGATGTTACTCCTTCTTCCTCTACTCAAGTGGCCAAGCAGCAGAAGTATTGGCTTCCTCCTCCTCCGTTTCGTCAGCCGTATCAGCAGAAGAGCAAAGGTGGCAGTGGTTCTACCCACCCACCCAACCCTGGCTTTCAGAACAAGACTTCGTCTCAAGCTCCAAGATCGAGTGCTCCGTATCACCGTCCGCTTTCAGAGGTCACGTGCAACAAGTGCCAACAGAAGGGTCACTATGCCAACAAGTGTTTCAACCAGAGGCGTCTTCCTCCTCCTCCTCCTGTCAGATCGGCAAGTACAGCTGTGGTCAAGCATAACCCCAAGCACGCCAAGGTCAACTTGATGAATGCAGCTCAGGCAGAGGACTCATCAGATGTCATCATGGGTAACCTTCCTGTTAATGATATTCCTGCAAAAGTACTTTTTGACTCTGGTGCATCGCATTCCTTCATGACATTCCCATTTGCATCGGAGAACAATTTTAGTACTAAGGCTTTACCTAGAGCTATGCAAGTCGTCTCTCCGGCTAAGCGTCTGAGTTCTAGTATGATGATTCCGGATATTTCTATCATGATGGGTGATTTCAAGTTTCTGGCATCTCCAATGGTTCTTGGTAACTCGGATATTGATCTTATTCTCGGGATGGATTGGCTTTCTAAGCACAAGGCTCAGCTTGATTGTGCAGCCAGGCAGATTCAATTGACTCATTCGTCTGAGGATGTAATTGTCTTTGCCGCTCGGGATAATACCATCCTTCTGTTTTCTCTCAATGAGAAGGGTGAACTGGATGCTATCTCGCAAATTCCAGTCGTTTGCGAATATCAAGACGTCTTTCCAGAAGAGCTTCCAGGAATGCCTCCGCACCGGCCAATTGAATTCGTTATTGATCTTGAACCCAGTACGAAACCTGTGTGCAAGCGTCCTTTCAAGCTTGGACCTGAAGAGTTGAAGGAGCTGAAGAAGCAACTCAATATTCAAGAAAGAATGGGTCTCATCCGGCCTAGTTCTTCTCCGTGGGGTTGTGGTGTTCTTTTTGTGAAGAAGAAGCATGGAACGGACCGACTTTGTGTTGATTACCGTCCATTGAACAAGAAGACCATCAAGAACAAATACCCACTTCCCAACATCAACGAGCTGTTCGAAAAACTCAAAGGTGCCCAAGTATTCTCCAAGCTTGATCTTCGTATGGGTTATCATCAGATTCGAATCCGTGAGCAAGATATTCCCAAGACGGCTTTCAGGACAAGCTATGGGTCATATGAGTACACTGTCATGTCTTTTGGCCTCGTCAACGCTCCTCCGACGTTCTCTCGCATGATGAACTTCATCTTCAACTCCTACACCAATGACTTCGTTCTGGTCTATCTCGACGACATTCTGGTTTTCTCGAAGAACAAGGAAGATCATGCCAAGCACTTGCGTTTGGTGCTTGATAAGCTAAGGGAACATCAGTTCTACGCCAAGTTCTCCAAGTGCGAATTTTGGCTCGATGAGGTTCTTTATCTTGGTCATATCATCTCTGCCAAGGGCATTGCCGTGAATCCTGAGAAGGTGTATGCAATTGTGAATTGGGAACCTCCTCAGAACGTGAAGCAACTCTGTAGCTTCCTCGGTCTTGCAAGCTACTGCCGAAGATTCGTTTAGAACTTTTCTAAGATCGCGAAGCCTCTCTCTAATCTTCTCCAGAAGCACGTCAAGTACGTTTGGTCTCTGGAGTGTGACATTGCTTTCAACACTTTGAAAGAGAAATTGATCACCGCTCCAGTTCTGACTCCGCCTGATGAATCCAAACCGTACGAGGTCTTTTGTGATGCCTCTCTCCAAGGTCTTGGCGCAGTGTTGATGCAAGAGAAGAAAGTTGTTGCTTATACCTCTCGCCAATTGAAGCCTAATGAGAAGAACTACCCCACTCATGATCTCGAATTGGCGGCAGTTGTGCATGCTCTTTTGACTTGGAGACATCTCTTATTGGGAAGAAAAGTGGACATTTTCACTGATCACAAGAGTCTCAAGTACATCTTCACTCAGCCTAATCTCAACCTCAGGCAAACTCGATGGGTCGAAATGATTCAAGAATATAATCTGAGTATCGAGTATACTCCAGGCAAGGCCAATGTGATTGCTGACGCATTGAGCAGGAAGGCTTATTGCAACAGTCTGATTCTCAAGCCTTATCAACCCGAGCTTTGTGAAGCTTTTCGCAAACTTAATCTGCAAGTTGTTCCTCAAGGTTTCCTCGCCAACCTTCAAGTCTCTCCTACCTTGGAAGACCAGATTCGCCAAGCCCAGCTTCTTGATGCTATGGTGAAAAAGGTGAAGATTGGGATTGCAAAGAGTCAACCCAAGTACAAGTGCTACCGCCTTGATGACAAGGATACTCTCTTCTTCGAGGATCGTATTGTTGTGCCCAAAGGTGACCTTCGTAAAGTGATCATGAACGAGGCTCACAATTCTCTCCTCTCCATCCACCTTGGGAGTACGAAGATGTATCAGGACCTTAAGCAGGCTTATTGGTGGACTCGAATGAAGCGCGAGATTGCTCAATTCGTGAATGAGTGTGATGTCTGCAGAAGAGTGAAGGCAGAACACCAAAGGCCAGCAGGTCTCCTCCAACCTCTTGCCATTCCAGAATGGAAGTTTGACCACATTGAGATGGACTTCGTGACTGGGTTTCCAAAGTCCAAGCGTGGCAATGATGCTATATTCGTTGTCATCGACAAACTCGCCAAAGTGGCTCACTTTCTGCCTATCAAAGAGTCGATCACTGCAGCTTAATTGGCGGAAGTCTATACCTCTCGGATTGTCTCTCTGCACGGTATTCCACAAGTGATCTCTTCAGACCGTGGCAGCATCTTTACCTCCAAGTTTTGGGATTCTTTTCAGAAGGCCATGGGCACCAACATCCGCTTCAGCACAGCTTTCCATCCTCAAACTAGCGGTCAAGTCGAGCGTGTCAACCAGATTCTTGAAGATATGCTCAGGGCTTGTGTCATCTCCTTCGGCATGAAGTGGGAGGATTGTCTTCCTTATGCTGAATTCTCCTACAACAACAGTTTTCAAGCAAGTTCGGGCAAGGCCCCATTTGAAATTCTGTATGGCAGGAAGTGCCGTACCCCTCTCAACTGGTCTGAAACCGGTGAACGTCAGCTTTTGGGTAATGACTTAATCACAGAGGCATAGGAAATGTGCAAAGTCATTCGAGATAACCTCAAAGCAGCCCAATCCCGCCAGAAGAGCTACTATGATAGTAAGCACCGTGATTTGGCCTTCGAGATCGGAGATCATGTTTACCTCCGCGTCTCTCCTATGAAAGGTACTCGTCACTTCGGTATCAAAGGGAAGCTTGCCCCTAGATACGTGGGACCTTTCAAGATTGTCAGCAAGAGAGGCGATCTCGCCTATCAACTCGATCTTCCTTCAAACTTTGCAAATGTTCATGATGTGTTCCATGTCTCTCAGCTCCGAAAGTGCTTCAAGACTCCTGACCGCACCGTCAACTTCGAGGACATTGAGCTCCAAGAAGATCTCTCTTATCGTGAGCACCCAGTTGCTATTCTCGAAGAGACTGAACGCAAGACTCGCAACAAGTCAATCAAATTTCTCAAAGTCAAGTGGTCACACCATTCCGACCGTGAAGCTACCTGGGAACGCGAGGATCACCTCCGTTCTGAGTACCCGGCGTTCTCTCAGTCCTAGATCTCGGGACGAGATCCTTTCGTAGTAGTGGAGTGTTGTAACACCCCGGATGTAACTTTCCCAATTTGTATTCCAACTCTTGCCGTTTCCGGCGTTAAATTATTTTATTTTCTTGGGTTCGGGTCTTTGTCTCCATGTGTTGTTATCGTTGTCATGCATCTCATATCATGTCATCATGTGCATTGCATTTGCATACGTGTTCATCTCATGCATTCGAGCATTTTCCCCGTTGTCCGTTTTGCATTCCGCCGCTTCGTTCTCCTCCGGTGGTCATTTCTAGCTTTCTTTCGTGTGTGGGGATTAAACATTTCCGTATTGGACCGAGACTTGCCAAGCGGCCTTGGTTTACTACCGGTAGACCGCATGTCAAGTTTCGTACCATTTGGACCTCGTTTGATGCTCCAACGGTTAACCGAGGGACCGAAAAGGCCTCGTGTGTGTTGCAGCCCAACACCCCTCCAATTTGGCCCAAAACCCACCAAAACCTGCTCCATCATCTAGAGCGTTCGATCACGATCGCGTGGCCGAAAACCACACCTCATTTGGAGCTCCCTAGCTCCTCCTACCTCTATAAATAGGTTCATCACCGAAATTCTCGGATCATTTCCACCCTAAACCTAGCCCCCTTCCCCTCCGCGCGCTGGACACGTCCGGTCCGCGCCGGACAAATGCTGCCGCTGCCCGCAGCCACTGAGGGGCTGCCACATGTCCACACCGCCGCCGCCTCCCACCGCGCGGCCCGGGAGCCCGTGGCCAGCCCGCCCGCGCCCGCGCACGGGCCAGAGGAGCCGCCCGCGCCGCCTTCGTCTCCCCCGCGACCGGCCGCCACCCCGCCGCCCAAGTCCGCCGCGAGCCGCCCCGTTCCTCGTCGCCGGCGAAGGCAAGCTCGATGCCGGCCCCCGTGAGCCTCCCCGCATCGCCCGCCGCTCCGGCCCTCCTCTCCGGCGCCGACCACCGCCACCTCGCCGGACCTCGTCGCCTCCTCCCTCTCCAGCCGGCGAGCCTGCGCACCGCTCCGTCCATCCCCGCGGTTCCGGCCACCGCGCCTGCCTTTTCCCGGCGCGGATCCCGTGAGATCCGCCGCCGCTTCGGATTCCATGAAAACCCTAGATCTGAGAGAGAATTTTTTTTCACCAAGTCCCCGGATTTCCTAATCCATGTGCCCATGTTCATAGCATCGTATCTCCGCATCCGTAGCTCCGATTTGGGCATATAGCATATCAAATTGTTCATCTCAGAGAGTAAATCATTTCATTCCATTGCATCATTTTCATTTGAGTTTATCTTGATGCCCGAAATGCTGTTAGAAGGAGGCTACTTGAGTTAATTGTCAGATCTGCTGCTCCATTTAGGTTTTTGTCATTTTTGCCATGATTAATGTGTGCATGATATGCCCTGATGCTCTACATATGTTTTGTTAAGGGATTTGCCATCTCTCCAGAGGTGCAACCCATGTATTTTTGTGATGTGTGTGGTGACTAGTGCAAGCTTGCAAAGTGAGGCACTTGGTAATTCTGTTTTCAGGGACTTAGCAATTCCACTAAGTCCTTGAGCTGTTTATCTCATGATGCCTTATGTCCATGTTGTTTCCTAGTGATCCGTGCCTCTTTTGAGGATGATCAGTAAGGATGTTTTGTTAATCTTTTAGTGCTCTATCCATCCATGCCTTTGTTTGCAATTATGGAGCATCCTAGCTTGAGTCAATCGAGCTCTACTTTTGCTACTTTGTGAATCTGGGCAGATTGTCAACTTGTTTGCAATTTTGCCGATGATGTTGTAGTTGATCCGTACATGCTATGCTATTGTTCTTGCCATGTCTAGCTTGCGTTTTGTGTGTTCTTGATAGATGTATGCTTAGATTTTCATGACTTGCTCCGTAGTGAGTGCATTGAGCTCGTAAACATGCCTACTTGAGTTATGTTCCAGCATGTGCCAGTTTTCACTAAGTCTGAAAACTGATTATGCTTTTGCTATGTTCGCATGCTTGTTAGTATATTTTCTGATCCCTTTTGGCTCAAGGTCACTAAGGGACTTTTGTTAAGCTCTTTGAGTAGCTCCATGCCATGCTTTACTTTGCCATGTTCAGGTCCTGTAGCATGTAGTTTTGTTGCTCCGAAGAGTGCTACCTGATCTGAAATTTCAGACAAGTGTTAATTTCACTAAGTCTGAGATCTGTTTACCATATGCATTTTTGCCATGCTTGTTTGAACCTGTTAATGGATGAATTGGCCGTAGCTCAGTGCTAGACTTTTGTTAAGCATCTTGAATGCATCCCTACTATGTATTTTTTTGTCATGTTTGAGTGCTGTAGCATGTTCATCTCATTGCATTTAGATGGCTACTTGCAGTAAATCGCAGACCGGTGTCATATTTGAATCGCTTGCCATTTCCAAACCGTAACTCCGATTCCGGCGTTCTTTATATCGTTTTCAAGCGATTTCATATCATCTTTCCAGTGGCACACTTGGATTTCCAAGTTGAGGCCAGGTCCATGCATTTCTTTTCACATCTTGCATATGCATCCCGCATCGCATCCCGCATAGCATACCATCTTTGCATCATATTGTTTGAGCTTTGCACGTGGTTGATTGTGTTCCGTTTGCTTGTTTGTCTTGTTTGGGTAGAGCCAGGAGACGAGTTCGCTAACGAGGATCCCGTTGAGTTTGCTTTCGAGGATCCAGTCAACTCTGACAACTTTGCAGGCAAGATGATCATACCCTCAAAATCACTACTATCTTTGCTATGCTAGTTTGCTCGCTCTTTTGCTATGCCAATGCTACAATGCCTTCCATTTGCTTTCAAGCCTCCCGAATTGCCATGTCAAACCTCTAACCCACCATGTCCTAGCAAACCGTTGATTGGCTATGTTACCGCTTTGCTTAGCCCCTCTTATAGCGTTGCTAGTTGCAGGTGAAGATTGGAGACCGTTCCTTGTTGGAACATTTATTTAATTGTTGGGATACCATTATATTGCCATGTTATATTAATGCATCTATATACTTTGTAAAGGGTGGAAGGCTTGGCCTCTCGCCTAGTGTTTTGTTCCACTCTTGCCGCCCTAGTTTCCGTCATATCGGTGTTATGTTCCCGAATTTTGCGTTCCTTACGCGGTTGGGTTATAATGGGAACCCCTTGATAGTTCGCCTTGATTAAATCTTTTCCAGCAGTGCCCAACCTTGGTTTTACCATTTGCCACCTAGCCTTTTCCCTTGGGTTTCGTGGACTCAAGGGTCATCTTATTTTAAACCCCCCCGGGCCAGTGCTCCTCTGAGTGTTGGTCCGAACTGAGTTGCCTGTGGGGCCACCTCGGGGCAACTTGAGGGTTGGTTTTACTCGTAGCTAGTCTCATCTGAGTGTGCCCTAAGAATGAGATATGTGCAGCTCCTATCGGGATTTGTCGGCACATTCGAGCGGTGTTGCTGGTCTTGTTTTAACCTGTCGAAGTGTCTTGAAGAACCGAGGTACCGAGTCTGATCGGAACGTCTCGGGAGGAGGTCTATTCCTTCGTTGACCGTGAGAGCTTGTCATGGGCTAAGTTGGGACTCCCCTGCAGGGATTTGAACTTTCTAAAGCCGTGCCCGTGGTTATGGCCAGATGGGAATTTGTTAATGTCCGGTTGTAGATAACTTGAACGTTAATTTAATTAAAATGAATCAACCATGTGAGTTACCGTGATGGCCTCTTCTCGGCGGAGTCCGGGAAGTGGACACGGTGTTCGAGTTATGTCTGCGCAGGTTGTCTCTAGTTTCTCGCTCGCGCTTTGCCTCCTCTTCTCGCTCTCTTTTATGAATAAGTTAGCCACCATATATGCTAGTCGCTTGCTGCAGCTCCACTTATATTTACCTTACCTTACCTATTACGCTTAAATCGTATTGATCGCGAGGGTGCGAGATTGCTGAGTCCATGTGGCTCACAGATTACTATTACACCAGATGCAGGGCCTGATGATTCCGCTCCAGGTGACGCGCTCGAGCTCAAGTGGGAGTTCGACGAGGACTCTCAACGTTACTATGTTTCCTTTCCTAATGATCAGTAGTGGTGCCCTGTTGGGGGTGATCGGGACCGTGTCGCATGTTGGGTTATCTTTTATTTTGGCGTCGTAGTCGGGCCATGAGTGGTTGGATGATGTAATGTTATTTATGTACTTGATTGACGTTGCGAGTGTAAGCCAACTATGTTATCCCTTTTATTATCTATATTACATGGGATGTTTGTGATGATTACCTGACTTGCGACATATGCCTTCAATGCGATTATGCCTCTAAGTCGTGCCTCGGCACGTGGGAGATATAGTCGCATCGAGGGTGTTACACCGGCGTTAGGCGTAGAATCTTCGGAGTCAGGCTGCGTTCCATGGGTTCGGCTCGAGTCGATTATCCGATGCATCCCGCAGACGGTACGCTCCACCAGTCAGGACTTGGTAAATGATGAAGGGACCCTCCCATTTGGGCTTGAGTTTGTACTTTTTCTTATCCGGCAGGCGTAGAACTAACTCGCCAACATTGTAGGTTTTGGCCCGTACTTCTCTGCTTTGGTATCTTCGAGCCTGCTGTTGATAGAATGTGGAACGGGCTTTTGCCACGTCACGCTCCTCCTCCAAGGCGTCCAAACTGTCCTGCCAATCGAGCTTGGCTTCTCTTTCTTCGTACATGCGCACTCGAGGTGAGTCATGAATTATGTCACAGGGCAGAACCGCCTCTGCACCGTATACCATAAAGAATGGTGTGTATCCGGTAGTGCGATTCGGCGTGGTCCGCAGCCCCCAGAGTACGGAGTCAAGCTCCTCTACCCAAGGCGTGTTAGATTCCATGAGGGACCGCACTAATCTGGGTTTGATGCCGCTCATGATAAGACCATTTGCTCGCTCGACCTGACCGTTAGTTTGTGGGTGATAGACTGAAGCATAATCGAGCTTGATGCCCATGTTTTTGCACCCGAGTTTTACCTCGTCGGCCGTAAAGTTCGTGCCATTATCAGTGATGATGCTGTGGGGGACGCCGTAACAGTGTACGACCCCGGATATGAAGTCTATCACCGGTCCGGATTCGGCCGTCTTAACAGGCCTGGCTTCTATCCATTTGGTGAACTTATCCACCATGACCAGTAAGTATTTTTGCTTGTGGGTTCCTCCTTTAAGGGGTCCAACCATGTCAAGCCCCCAGACCGCGAAGGGCCAGGTGATGGGGATAGTATGGAGGGCGGTGGGTGGCATATGGCTTTGGTTTGCAAAAGGCTGGCAACCAACACAACGTTGGACTAAGTCCTAAGCGTCTGCCCGGGCCGTCGGCCAATAAAAGCCTGTATGAAAGGCCTTGCTTACAAGGGCCCGAGCTGCAGCGTGGTGACCACCGAGTCCGGCATGAATTTCCACCAGAAGATTCCACCCTTCCTCTTCGGAGATGCACCTTTGAAGGACTCCGGTGGTGCTTTTCTTATAAAGCTCTCCCTTATGGACTTTATAGGATTTAGATCGCCGCACTATGCAGCGTGCCTCGTTTTGGTCCTCAGGAAGTTCCTGCCTAGTTAGGTAGGCTAGGAATGGTTCTGTCCACGGGGCAATGACTACCATTATTACGTGGGCTGAAGATGTTATTTCGTTGGCAGAGCCTCCAATTATGTCAGAATGTTCGGTGTCGGGCAGTGCGGTTGGGTCCGGGCTGTTATTTCTGGGTTCCCCTTCCCATACTACGGATGGTTTGAACAGCCTCTCCAAGAAGATGTTGGGGTGGGACAGCATTGCGTTTTGCGCCGATGCATGCCAGGACATCTGTTGCCTGATTGTTTTCCCGGGTTATATGGTGAAATTCGAGCCCCTCGAACTGAGCTGACATTTTTAGGACGGCGTTGTGATAAGCTGCCATTTTCGGATCCTTGGCATCAAAGTCTCCATTTATTTGGGATATCGTGAGGTTCGAATCCCCGCGCACCTCTAGGCGTTGAATGCCCATGGATACTGCCATCCGGAGATCATGTAGAAGGGCCTCATATTCGGCTGCGTTGTTGGAGTATGTATACATTATCTGGAGTACGTATTGAACTGTATCTCCTGTTGGGGACGTCAAAACGACGCCAGCCCCCAGACCAGCCAACATTTTGGAGCCGTCGAAGTGCATGATCCAGTTGGAATATGTGACGTACTCTTTAGGGAGTTCGGCTTCCGTCCATTCGGCGACGAAGTCGGCCAAAACTTGTGACTTAATAGCTCGTCGTGGCTTCTAAATTATGTCGAACGGGAGGAGCTCAATGGCCCATGAGGCAATCCGGGCCTTCGCGTCGCGGTTGTTTATAATATCGTTAAGTGGTACTTCCGAGGCTACCATTATCGAACACTCTTGAAAGTAGTGTCGCGGCTTCCGGGATGCCATAAATACCGCATACGCTATCTTTTGATAATGCGGGTACCGTGACTTGCTGGAGTAAGGACAGTGGACACATAGTAAACTGGCTTTTGAAGGGGGAATTTGTGTCCGTCCGTTTCTCGTTCGATGACGAGCACTGCGCTTACAACTTGATGAGTTGCCACAATGTATAATAGCATTGGTTCGCCAATGTTTGGCGCGGCCAGGACTGGGTTTGTTGCCAATATGGCTTTTATTTCGTCGAGTCCGGCCATGGCGGCATCCGTCCACTCGAAGTGTTCGGTTCACCGAAGGAGGCGATAAAGGGGTAATGCCTTTTCTCCCAAGCGGGAGATAAAGCGGCTTAAAGCCGCCACGCATCCGGTCAATTTTTGTATTTGTTTGAGGTCCTTTGGGATGTCCAATTGTGACAGAGCTCGGATCTTGGCTGGATTTGCTTCAATTCCTCTACCGGATACAATGAAGCCCAAGAGCTTTTTGGCTGGTACACCGAAAACACATTTTTCCGGGTTGAGCTTGATGTCGTATGTTCGGAGGTTATCGAATGTGAGCCTCAAGTCATCTACTAGAGATTCGACATGCTTGGTTTTGACAACCACATCATCTATGTATGCCTCCACTGTTTTGCCGATCTGGTTTGCCAGACATGTCTGAATCATGCGCTGATATGTTGCGCCGGTGTTTTTGAGCCTGAAGGGCATTGTGTTGAAGCAGGATGGGCCGTATGGTGTGATGAATGCCGTTGCGGCTTGGTCTGGCTCTGCCATCTTAATTTGATGGTAGCCGGAGTATGCATCGATAATTTGGTCGATGCGGGGGAGGGGGAAGGGATCCTTTGGGCAAGCCTTGTTGAGGTCCTTAAAATCGATGCACAAGCGCCAGGATTTGTCCTTCTTTGGTACCATCACCAGGTTTGCTAGCCAGTCCGGATGTTTTATGTCTCTGATGTATCCGGCCTCCAATAGCTTGGCTAGTTCCTCTCCCATGGCTTGTCTCTTAGGTTCGGAGAAACGCCGAAGAGCCTGCTTGACTGGCTTGAATCCTTTTAGGATATTTAGGCTGTGCTCGGCCAGCCTGCGTGGGATTCCTGGCATGTCTGAAGGGTGCCAGGCAAAAATGTCCCAGTTCTTGCGTAGGAACTCTCGTAGTGTGGCGTCTACATCAGGGTTTAATTGTGCCCCGATGGAAGCTATTTTTGTAGGGTCCATTGGATGGGCTTGGAATTTGACTATTTCGTCCACCGGTTTAAAGGAGGTGGACTTGGATCTTTTATCGAGTATCACGTCGTCCCTATTCACCATGGAGCGCAGCGCAGTCAGTTCCTCGGCCGCTAGGGCTTCGGATAGTGCCTCGAGAGCCAATGCGGCTGTCTTATTTTCGGCGTGGAGTGCTATGTCCGGATCACTAGCAAGAGTGATGATTCCGTTGGGCCCGGGCATTTTGAGCTTCATGTACCCATAATGGGGTATGGCTTGGAAGATTGTAAACGCCTCCTTCCCTAATAGAGCATGGTATCCGCTACTGAACAGGGCCACTTGGAACGTGACCTCTTCGGACATGTAATTATCCGGCGTGCCGAACCAGCACATCTAGTGTGATTTTTCCTGTACAGCGCGCTTCCTGACTGGGGATTATTCCTCTAAAGGTTGTGCTGCTTCGCTCAATGCGGTTCCAGTCTATTTCCATTTTTGAAGGGTTTCCTCATAAATGAGGTTCAATCCGCTGCCACCGTCCATGAGTACCTTGGTGAGTCGAAAGTCGTCCACTATTGGACTGAGGACCAATGCGGCTGGTGCTCGGGCTATTCGGAATTTAGGTTCGTCACTGGCATTAAAAGTAATAGCCGTGTCACTCCATGGGTTTATTGTTGCCACGTGGTAGACTTCGGCAAGGCTGCGGAGTGTTCGTTTTCGCATATTATTTGATGCGAAAGTCTCAAAGACTGTTAATACCGTACTGGTATCCCTGGGCTGGCGCTCTGTGGCTTCTGGGGTTAGAAGATCTTCGCCACTTTTGGCCACCTGCCAGAGTATCCAACATGCTCTAAGGCTATGAGTTGGTGTGGCGCCCTGTGCACTGTGAATTTTATAGGGTCCATTGAGCCATCCCTCCAGTACGGTTCCATGCCCTGTAGAGGGTTTTTTCTTTTTGGTGTTTAACCCGGGTGTCTGGCGATAATGCACCCTTTTATTTCAGACTGGGTTTGTATTCAGGGCCAGATTGTCCCAAAATATTATTTCGGTTTTCCAGGCACTTTCCATCGCACAGTACTTTCGTACTATGGACGCCAAGTCGGCAAAGCGTGTAATTTCATGGCGACTTATGGCGTTGAGGATTCCCTTGTCCGTGCAATTATTGCAGAAGAATGAAATTGCATCTTCCTCGCGGCAGTCCTTTATCCTGTTCATGACCAGGAGGAATCTGGCCCAGTAATGGTGTACTGTTTCTTCGGGCTCTTGCCTAATTTGGGATAGATCTCTTATGTTTGGGTGGGTGGGCGGAATTGAATCCGAAACATCACCCAATCTGAGACTCAGGGGCCAAGGAGTTTCCGAACTCGGAAGTTTGGATTCTTGGATGTTTTCCACTGAATCTAGCCCGCTGCCTGACTCTAGGTTCGGGTCTTGAGTGACATCCTCCCCTCCACGGGTATCCAGCTTGGAGGGATCGGGAATCCACACATAGCTATTCCTTAAGATAGATGAAGGGTCACCGCATTGTTCCTCCACCACTGCAACGTGATGGGTGACCTGGGATCTAGCCCGCTGCCTGACTCTAGGTTCGGGTCTTGAGTGACATCCTCCCCTCCACGGGTATCCAGCTTGGAGGGATCGGGAATCCACACATAGCTATTCCTTAAGATAGATGAAGGGTCACCGCATTGTTCCTCCACCACTGCAACGTGATGGGTGACCTGGGATCTAGCCCGCTGCCTGACTCTAGGTTCGGGTCTTGAGTGACATCCTCCCCTCCACGGGTATCCAGCTTGGAGGGATCGGGAATCCACACATAGCTATTCCTTAAGATAGATGAAGGGTCACCGCATTGTTCCTCCACCACTGCAACGTGATGGGTGACCTGGGGAGAGTTGATCTCTCTCAGATCGGGTTTAGGCCCAATCTGATCATAGTCTGTAGTGACTCCCAGGGCGGCGATGCGATCCAAGAGCTCGTTTAGGGAAGAGAGCTCCATTGGATCTAACTGCTCGGCGAGTTCCAAGTTGATGTGAAGATTGTTTTTGATGACCCGAGAAGTCATCGTCGGCGCAGCGGCCGAACGGGCGGTCATAAGAAAACCGCCTAGCCGGAGAGTTTGGCCGACAACCAAAGCTCCCTTAGCAACAGTGCCGTCTTTAATGACGGGATGAGGCATCCTTCCTGATGGCGATGGCACAGCGGAACTCTCAATGAAAGCACCAATGTCGGTGTCAAAACCGGCGGATCTCGGGTATGGGGTCCTGAACTGTGCGTCTAGGCCGGATGGTAACAGGATGCAAAGGACACAATGTTTTACCCAGGTTCGGGCCCTCTTTATGGAGGTAAAACCCTACGTCCTGCTTGATTAATATTGATGATATGGGTAGTACAAGAGTAGATCTACCACGAGATCAAAGAGGCTAAACCCTAGAAGCTAGCCTATGGTATGATTGTTCTTTGTCCTATGGACTAAAACCCTCCGGTTTATATAGACACCGGAGAGGGCTAGGGTTACACAGAGTCGGTTACAATGGGAGGAGATCTTCATATCCGTATTGCCAAGCTTGCCTTCCACGCCAAGGAAAGTCCCATCCGGACACGGGACGAAGTCTTCAATCTTGTATCTTCATAGTCCAACAGTCCGGCCAAAGGTTATAGTCCGGCTATCCGGACACCCCCTAATCCAGGACTCCCTCAGCTGGCATACTCGAGAATCTTGACTGGTTTCTCCCCATAGGTTAAATCACTATCGAACTGAATCTCTTCCAGCGGCACTGTATCTCTCAGCGGTATATCCGCCATCTCTGCGTTGCACTTCTTCAACTGGGAAATGTGGAACACATCGTGAACTCCTGACAATCCCTCAGTCAATTCCAACTTATAAGCAACTTCTCCCACGCGTTCCAAAACTTTGTATGGTCCCACGAAACGTGGTGCTAACTTTCCCTTAACTCGAAAGCGCTTAACTCCTCGAAGTGGAGATACACGAAGATAAACTCTATCTCCGGCTTCGTAAATTGTCTCCTTGCGTTTAGAATCTGCATAGCTCTTCTGCCTGAACTAGGCTACCTTGAGCCTATCGCGAATCAACTTCACCTTCTGTTCAGACTCTTTAATCAAATCTGGTCCAAACAACTGGCGGTCTCCAACTTCATCCCACGACAATGGTGTTCTGCACCTTCTTCCGTACAAGGCTTCAAAAGGGGCCATCTTCAAACTGGATTGATAACTGTTGTTGTAAGAGAACTCCGCATATGCCAAGTTGTCATCCCAACTAGATCCATAATCTAGCGCACAAGCTCTCAGCATATCCTCTAAAATCTGATTGACTCTCTTGGTCTGTCCATCTGTCTGCGGATGAAAAGCTGTATTGAACTCTAATCTGGTACCCAAGGTTTCGTGCAACTGATTCCAAAACGTTGAGGTCAACTGGGTTCCTCTATCTGATACAATGCTCCTCGGAACTCCATGCATACATACGATCCTGGTCATGTATATCTTTGCCAACTTAGCACTGGTGTAAGTGGTCTTCACTGGGATGAAATGAGCTAGCTTCGTCAAGCGATCGACTACAACCCATATCGAGTCATAGCCTGAATGGGTCCCAGTTAATCCCATGATAAAATCCATGCCTAGCTTATCCCACTTCCATTCGGGTATCGGCAATGGATGTAGCAATACTGCTGGCTTCTAATGCTCTGCCTTCACTCTCTGACATACATCACAAACTGCTACATACTCGGCAATATCCTTCTTCATTCCGGTCCACTAGAAAGTGTCTTTCAAATCCAAATACATCTTGGTATTTCCTGGGTGAATCGAGTACGGCGAATCATGGGCCTCTTGCAAAATTAACTTCCCGATCTCCGGATCATTGGGCACATAAACGCGATCCTCAAACCATAAGGTATCGTGTTCATCGTCACGAAATCCTTTAACTTTTCCCTTGCTCACCTTCTCCTTTATACTGGCAATCTCCCTGTCAGTCTTCTGAGCTTCTCTGATCTTATCCATCAAAGTAGACTGAATCTCCAATGCTGCTACATAGCCTCTCGGAACTATCTCCAAACATAGCTCACGAAGATCCTCGGCTAACTCCTTTGGTAACTCTCCAGTCACTAGTGTGTTCACATGGCTCTTGCGGCTCAATGCGTCAGCTACTATGTTAGCCTTTCCGGGATGATAATGCAATCTCATATCATAATCCTTGATGAGTCCAACCATCTCCTTTGCTTGAGATTCAACTCCTTCTGCGTGAAGATGTACTTCAAACTGTTGTGATCCGTGTACACCTCACAATGGTTTCCGATGAGAAAATGTCCCCACGTCTTCAATGCGTGCACTACGGCTGCTAACTCCAAGTCGTGTGTAGCATAATTCAACTCATGGGGCTTAAGCTGTCGTGAGGCATATGAAACAACTCTTCCCTCCTACATAAGCACTGCTCCAAGTACTCGACGTGAAGCATCACAATATACCTCAAAATCCTTGCGCTGATCTGGTAGAATCAACACTGGCGATGTAACCAAACGTTTCTTCAACTCCTGGAAACTGGCCTCACATTCTTCAGTCCATTTGAACTTGGTATCCTTCTTCAACAACTCCGTCATAGGTTTTGCAATCTTCGAGAAATTTTCAATGAATCTCCGGTAGTATCCCGCGAGTCCAAGAAAACTCCGGATCTCTCAAACTATTGTTGGGGCTTCCCACTTTGTCACAGTGTCAACCTTGGTGGGATCTACTGCTATTCCTTCTCCGGATATAACATGTCCGAGGAATCCAACTTCCTTCAACCAAAACTCACATTTGCTGAACTTGGCGTACAACTGATGTTCTCTGAGCTTCTCCAGTACCAAACGCAAATGCTCCTTATGTTCTTCTTCATTCTTTGAGTAGACCAAAATATCGTCAATGAACACCACGATGAACTTATCTAGAAACTCCATAAACACCTCGTTCATCATGTTCATGAAATAGGCAGGTGCGTTAGTCAGACCAAATGACATAACAGTATACTCATACAGCCCGTACCTGGTGGTAAAAGCCGTCTTAGGTATATCCTGCTCTCTAATCTTCAACTGATGGTATCCTGATCGCAAATTGATCTTGGAAAATACCTTAGCTCCTTGCAATTGGTTAAACAAATCATTGATCATCGGCAGTGGGTACTTGTTCTTAATTGTTACTTCATTCAATCCTCGATAATCAACAACCATCCTCAATGATCCATCCTTCTTCTCCACTAGAAGTACTGGTGATCCCTAAGGTGAAGAACTTGGGCGAATATAGCCTTTATCCAGTAACTCCTTAATCTGCTTCTTAATTTTCTCTAAATCCTGTGCGGGCATCCGGTATGGTCTCTTAGCTATCGGCCCTGTGCCTGGCAAAAGCTCAATCAAAAACTCAATGTCTCTATCCGGTGGCATGCCTGGCAACTCCTCTGGAAATACATCAAGGAAATCCTTCACCACTGCTACTTCCTCCTGCACAACTCCTGATAAGGTATTTACTTGTGTCCTCTTCGGCTCATGTCTTGATACATACTTGATCCTTCTCCCTTCCGGGGTGGTAAGCAAAATCGACTTACTGGTGCAATCGATGTTTCCTCCATACATCGATAGCCAATCCATACCCAGAATTACATCCAGACCTTGCGATTCCAAAATGATTAAATCCGATGGGAACACATGCCTACCTATACTCAATGGCACTTGAAAACATCCTCAGCTGGCCATATACTCTGCTCCTGGTGAGCTTACTAACATGGGTGTTCTAAGAACCTTGGTGGGCAGTTTATACTTATCCACAAATCCCCTTGAGATGTATGAATGCGATGCACCAGTATCAAAAAGAACGATTGCAGTAAATGACTTAACCAAAAACTTACCTATTACTGCATCTGGCTGGGCTTCAACCTCCTCCATGTTAATGTGGTTCACCTGTCCCCTGTTGAAAGGGTTCGGCTTCTTCCCAGAGCTTCCATTGCCATTTCCATTCTAGGCTTCAGGACATTCATTGGCATAATGTCCAGTCTTCTGACACTTATAACAAGTGACTTGGCTCGGGTCTCTCTTGGCTGGGGTTGATGGGTTGGTACGGTTCTGACCATTTCTTCCCCCATTCCCATTACCGTTCTTGGGGCCATTATGATTATGCGAATTCCCTCCTCCATGGGTATGCTGAAAATGTCCTCCTGATTTCGGGGTAAAACGTGGCTTCTGCTGAGCTCCTGAATTGTACTTCCCTTGTCCATACTTCCTCTTGTGGTTCTCAATCTGTTGTTGCTTCCCTTCAATCATAAGAGAACGATCTACCAACTCTTGGTAGTTGTTGAAAGTTGCTACCATCAACTGCATGCTCAGCTCATCATTCAGTCCTTCCAGAAACTTCTCCTGCTTAGCTGCATCCGTAGCAACGTCATCCGGGGCATAACGTGCAAACTTAGTAAAGTCATCCACATATTGGCCAACTGTCCGTCCTCCTTGGCGCAAGTTGCGAAACTCACGCTTCTTCATGGCCATAGCTCCTGCTGAAACATGGGCTGTACGGAAAGCCTGCTGAAACTGATCCCATGTGATAGTGTCGATAGGATAAGTGGCTATGAAATTTTCCCACCATGATGTTGCGGGTCCTTCAAGCTGATGTGCGGCAAAACACACCTTTTCTGCGTCTGTGCATCCTGCTGTGGTCAATTCCCTCCCAGTCTTGCGGAGCCAATCATCTGCCACTATCGGCTCGGTGCTACTGGAGAACACCGGCGGATTCAGTCTAAGGAAACGGTTAAGTGATCAACAGGTGGTGGTGGTGGTGGGTTTTTGTTGTTGTTCCCCTGATTCTGATTCTGGACTAGCAACTGCATCAATGCATTCTGCTGCTGGATCAACTGAGTGAGCTCCGGTGGGAAAGCAAATCCATTGTCACGTCTCGGAGGCATCTGAGGGTTTAGAAAAGATGAGAGTATAGAATAGATTGAGGTCTAGAGAGAAAACACTACCGTATGCACATGAGACAACACAAACATTTCACTCAATTCAATCAAGCAAGGCATACAATCGGTCTAGTTATTGTAAAAGTGCTCGGACTATACTATTTACATGGTGGAATACTACTACTGATGTGGTGGTCTACTAAAAATATTCCTCGGTTGCAGACTCCATGATATCTGCTCCAGCTTCATCTTCAAAGTCATCATCGCTAAGGTCGGAGTCGGTGCCGTCGATGATGATGTATTCCTCCGGGCGAATCTCCTTGGGTTCTTCGTCTTCTTCTACTGGTGTGGGGTCTCCCATGAATATTCCGATCTTCTTAATCAGGTCATCATTCTTCTCCACTAGTATGGTGATTTCCTCTTCATAATCTTCACGTGTAGCCTTGAGTTCTTCCTCCAGTTCCATGATTCTTGTCATCGCCTTCTTCAGATCTATCATGCCTACGCACATCTGGTTCTCCTGGCGTCGAATGTGCTGGTTTAACTCCTGGATAAAAGCTGTGATTAATCTATCCTTCCTGGTGCTGATCATCTCCCATTGCTCATCTCGGTGCCCACAAATCTAGTAGATAGTATCCTTGAGATCATTGTGGTAAACTTCTCCAATATGTCCCATGGTGATGTGGGCTGCCATGCTCTTTCCTAGACTCCAGGTTGGTGCATCAAAGGAAAACTCTATAGGCTCAGTGACTGGCGCCAATGTCCTTCCTGGAACTTGAACTTGGATCATCCAGCGCTCCTCCTCAGGTAAAGTGGCGTTGTAGGTCCCGGTGAAGCTTGGTACTCCGATGTTCAGGTACTTAGCGACTTCCTTCAGGTGGCGTCCAAAGGGTGTATCTTCATCCGGTTGCGTGAACTTGTTCCTTGCATCTGCCATCCTAAAATAGTAGAAAAGATGAGGAGTCAGAAATGAGAAGAGAGTAGTGATCCAGGGCTTTATCTTAGTGGTTGTGTCCTACAGTCAGCGTGTGCTCTGATACCATCTTGTAGCGACCAGACCTCAAACAGTCTGATCTCTGTGCTTCAGTGTCATCCCCGGATCAGTAATGCTGACACACACAGTACTTCAAGGATTTATAACAGAGTAGCAATCACACACTTATTACATTGTATGTCTCAAAATAAAACTTATTACAATAAATATGGCTTAAGGCCATCTAATAACGATAACATCGGAAGGCTTAGAAGATAAGTGATTCCATCAACTCCAACGGCATCACTGAGTATAGAATCACGACCTATAGGCACCTTACTCATTGTTTGGAAAGTCGGCAACATGAATGTTGCAGCCTGAAAACGGGTCAGCACATGGAATATGCTGGCAAGGTAACACATAGAGAGTAATGAACAGAACTAGGCTATACTACATGCATATATGGCTGGTGGAAAGCTCTATGGTTACAGTTTTGCGTAAAGCCAATTTTTCCCTACTGCAAAGGAACAAATTTTATTTAACTGACATGGTGGTTGTTAAACATTGAGAGTGTAGACACCCTCTCAATCCCAATTAAGCATCATCATTAAAACCCAACAAAATTAATGAAAGTCACATGATGAGATTCACATGATAATCCAAGTACTAGATACTCAAGACGTCCATAACCGGGGACACGGCTAATCATGATTAGTTTATACACTCTGTAGAGGTTTGCGCACTTTTCCCCACAAGACTCGATCTCCTTCATTGGGATTCTCGCACTACATGGTGTTTGAGAAACGGATGACCGAGACATAGTCTTTCAGAAGCGCTAGCACCTTACGATCGGGTAGACAGTTACACCTACTTTCCCCTACATCTGCTAGTCTACCACTGTAAGAGTTCGCATGACTTAATCAACTATGCTAGAGCCCATAGTAGCTTGTGGCTACACACAGAAGTTTCTAACATGAATAATCTCATGATCCCTTTGAGCCTAGGTGGCGGTCCATAAAGAAAAACAGGCAATCGCTGGAATACCCAAGTGCCTCAATCCACCCAGATGTGTGTTAAAGTTGCCATCTTAATTAAACCATTAAATAACAATCTCACATCTGTCATGGATACACTCACCCAATCCACATCTACTAGCATATCATGGCATAAGATAACGTAGAAGTAACTCCCAAAGGTTTGATAATAAAACAGGTAATAGGTACTACCTCATCTACTTCCCAAAACCCACATATTAATCAGATCCTATTCATGCAATTGTTTGAGGATTGATCTAATGCAATAAAACTGGGTAGTAAAGAGGTATGATCAAACTGTTACTTGCCTTGCTGATGATCCGTCAAACCTAGGGATTCGAAGTTGCAAGCGGTGCACTCCGGGTACTCTATCGCAAACAAACAAGCATACGATAAGCACTCATCTAATTCATAGGTAAAACTCAAATAAGAGATCTAACCAGAAAGTTCAACTTAAGAACTCCGGTTTGCAAGAAGAAACAAATCGAACGGAACAACGAAAGTCAAACGGCGAAAGAAACAAGCTTCGTTTACTAATCTGGACTTAAGTCAAATTTTAAAGAAGCAAAAACTTGTTTGAGTTGGTTAAACGGAAAGAGGGTTTCGAGACGAAATTCTAGGCGCTTGACTTGCCTGATTCCGATAAATGAGCGAAAAGTTATACTAAAACGAAAATCGGATCAGAAATCGCGATCAGAAATAATCGCGGAAAATCCGAGAAAAAGAAAAACTGACGAACAGATTAACGAACGAACGTTCATTAACTGAAACTAAACGGTGAACTCGTCCGTTAAAACGATCGAACGGGCGAATGCTCGCTAAATAAGTGAACCGAAAAAACAAAAAAACGATCTAAATAAAAAAAATAAAACCTAGGGTTTTCAAAAAAACCGGTGGAACTCGGGGCTCCGGCGGGGTGGGGTGGTGTCGGCGTCGACGGGCGCGGCAAGCGGCGGCACACGGCGGCGGGCGGCGCGGCTGCTGCGGGAGGCGGGGCGGGTCGGGGTGGCGGGGTGAGGCGGGCGGTAGTTAAGAGGGGGGCGTCCGGCTTGGGGAAGGGGGCGCCGTGTCGGGGTCAGCCTCGGGAGGCGTGCCCCGGCCGGACTCGGCGGCGGCGGCGGGGCGGACTCCCGCGGGAAAAGGCGGCGGCGGCACGGGCCTGGCCTGGCTCGGCTGGGCCTTCGGCCCAGTCGGGCGCGCGGTACTTTAAGAAAAACAAATTTTGCCGAAACTAAGAAAAATTCTAGAAAATAAAATAAAATTATAAAAATGCCAAAATAAATTTTCACCACCTAAATAAAATATTTAGAACGAGATGAACATTTTCTTGGCCCTAAAATGCAGTTTTGAAAAACGTGCAATTTTTCCTAAATTCAAATAGAACTAGCCAAAACTCTGAAATAAAATCTTATTTGATTTTTTATTAAATACTCAATATTTCTTTATTTTGGGAAATTCATTTTATTCCCTCTCTCATATTTTTATAATAGAAATAATTGAAGATAAAATAAATAAAATCAAATGATCCTATTTTCAAAATTTGAGAAAACTCAAATATGAAAATAACGAAATCCCCAACTCTCTCCGTGGGTCCTTGAGTGGTGTAGAATTTCTGGATCAGGCCAAAAGCAATAAAATATGATATGCAAATGATCTGATGTATAACATTCGAAATTGAAAATTTGGGATGTTACACTACTGTCAAGAAGAAATATGATATTCTGTCAAGAAGAAATATGATATTCTTATTATTAGGGATGTGCATATCCCCGTTAAGGTAACTTAGTGTTATTCGAAATTTCTCTGGTTCCATGTTATTCGGAATGAGTACGTTAACAAGACTTGGTCAACCTTGTTAGTGGATTTCTTTTGATGAGCATGAGATGGATGAAACTAGAGAGCACAACCTTCTGTACCCCACTTTTACTTTCTGATATTTATATTAAATAAAATAAAAACAAATATTTTTTTGTCTGTTATCTGATTATCCGTGCAATATAAAAATACCCTGAAAATAAAAGTTCTCCAAATGCCCTGGAATTTAAATATGATTTTTTTCTGGAATATTTGAAAATATTTGGCACCAAGAACACAGCAGGGGGTCATCCACCTGGCCACGAGGGTGGAGGGCGCACCCTACCCCCTGGGGGCGCCTCCCTGCCTCGTGGGCCCACGGTGGCTCTCCTCCACTTATCCTTTCACCCACACACTCCTTCCTCCCCCAAACACGAATAACCAGCTCAAACCCGAGTCCAAGCTCGTTTTGCTGCCATTTTCAATCTCCTTGCTCAAAGCACCTCTCATAAAACTGCTTGGGGAGATTGTTCCTTGGTATGTGACTCCTCCATTGGTCCAATTAGTTTTTGTTCTAGTGCTTTATTCATTGCAAATTTGTGCTGCCTAGGTGACCATGTTCTTGAGCTTGCATGTCAAATTTATATGGTTCCAAGTAGTTTTGATGCATGACATAGACTCTAGGCACTTGTAGGAGTAGTTTCTATTAATATTATTGAGTTTGGTTCACTTTTATTTTGAAGTTACTAAAAAAATTCAGAATTTTTCAGAGGAATAAAAATGCTTAGGAAAATGTTTCAACGTGGTTCCTCAAGGAAGCAAGGACCTAGGCTTGCAATGCGTGATGCTGATGAAGAGACACCAAGAGACGCTCAAGTGCGTCCTTGTCAGTGGCCTTCTGAAAATTTTATGGATCGAGCAGGAATTAAAGAAGAATTCAATGCATATTTGCGTAACACCGATCTTGTGAGCTTCGAGGAAGAGAAGTGCAGTCTGTATCACAATCTCACCAGCACCTTTGTGAGGAGGTTTGAATTTTCATCTTCATGTAATTCTCCAACTGTCCTGTTTGATCCTTATGAAAATTCTTATACTATGGACTCTGAGGACTTTACCACTGCTTGCAAACTTCCAAAATGCAGTAGTATACGGGATCCTCGCAAATCTGAATTTAGAGATTTTCTTGCTAGTATAACTGTGGGAGAATCTAGAGATATAACACAAGCTGCCATAGGGAGCATTCACTTTCCTGCTATACATTATTTTGCTCTCTTCATAGGTAGATGCATTAATGGTAAATATGAGGCATGTCACATGTGTGTCCCTGACCTCAGTATTCTTACGAGTGCTATGTTAGGAGATAAATCTTATAATTTGGGAGCCATTGTTGCATGTAGGTTGCATCTTAATAGATTTAATGGAGATTTCTTTGGAGGAATTTATGCAACCCGCATAGCTAATTTTCTTGGTATAGCCATACGCGAAGATGATATTGAATTACCTCCTGCTTACCTAGACTTTAATGCTATGGTTCACCACCAGTTTGTCGAGAGGAATAAATCACCTCTCTAGTATCGACTAATCTTTGATAGACGCCATGCTGTCCATATTACTCTCCCTGCTCCTGCCTTATTTGATCGTCAGGCAAAAGGAAGATATACTATTACCACAGAGGAGGCAGATGAGTACGAGAGGAGAGCGGAGGCCGTCGTCGCCACGCTGCAGCTCAGCAGGGGATACCGCTGCATCGCAGTACGACCCCAACTACTATTATGGATATCCGCCAGGCCAGCCGTGGCCATAGACCAACTTAGGACAAAATCCTAAGCTTGGGGGAGTACGTATTTCCCACCGACATTACATTTATGTTCACACACTCATTGCTAGATGTCGGTGCTCATACTTTTTCATTGTATCAACCATGCTACTTTATTTTCCTTTTTATGCTTTCTTCTTGTATGTTTAATAAACCTAAAGAAAAACCAAAAAAATTTAGTTGTAGCTTTTAATTATTTTACTTTCCATGCTTGTAGTAGTAATTAAAAAGAAAACCCAAAAAGATTTCATGTTCCTCTTTTACTTGTTGGGAGCTCTCCAGTGTAAATAGTTTTATTTCTATTCTTTTCTTTGGGGGTCGATAGGAGAAGACCATAATTAAATTATTGAAGTGGCTCTTGTATGCATACTTGTTGATCTGACAAAAGAGCCCATATTGCCTTGTCTTCTCCTGTTTATTGAATGCTTGCAGATTCCAGTTTAGCCCAATGCACGCGCACTATTATTATTATTATTCACATCGTTCGGTCGCGCAAGTGAAAGGCAATTATGATGATATATGATGGACTAACTGAGATGAGAAAAGCTGGTATGAACTCAACCTCTTTTGTTTTTGTAAATATGATTAGTTCATCGTTCCTAATTCAACCTATTATGAATAAACATGTTTGCAATGACAACTAGAGATCATAGTTTCTTGTGCCATGCTTAATTAGCTAGGAGCTTATAATGGTTTACCTTGCGTGCCAACATGCTATTAAGATGGTTGTGATGTGGTATGATAGGGTGGTATCCTCCTCTGAATGATTTAAGTGACTTGACTTGGCGCATGGTCACGCATGTAGTTGAAACAAAATCAACATAGCCTTCACGATATTTATGTTCATGGTGGATTATATCCTACTCATGCTTGCACTCGGTGTTGATTAATGTTAATGCATGTTCATGTCTGTTGTCGCTCTCTAGTTGGTCGCTTCCCAGTCTTTTGCTAGCCTTCACCTGCACTAAGCGGGAATACTGCTTGTGCATCCAATCCCTTAAACCCCAAAGTTATTCCATATGAGTCCACTATACCTACCTATACGGTATCTACCTGCCGTTCCAAGTAAATTTGTATGTGCCAAACTCTAAACCTTCAAATAAATATCCTGTTTTGTATGCTCGAATAGCTCATGTATCAACTAGGGTGTCTGTATCTTCCATGTTAGGCGGGTTATTCTCAAGAGGAGTGGACTCCGCTCCTCACTCACGAGATAAATGGCTGGTCACCGGGATGCCCAGTCCCATGCTTTATGCAAACTAAATCAAAATAATTGCAAACAAAACTCCCCCTGGGACTCTTGTTAGTTGGAGGCACTCGTTGTTTCGAGCAAGCCATGGATTGATGCTTGTTGGTGGAAGGGGGAGTATAAACTTTACCATTCTGTTTGGGAACCGCCTATAATGTGTGTAGCATGGAAGATATCGCCATCTCTTGGTTGTTATGTTGACAATGAAAGTATACCGCTCAAAATATTATTCACCTCTGTTTCAAAACCGAGCTCTGGCACCTCTACAAATCCCTGCTTCCCTCTGCGAAGGGCCTATCTATTTACTTTTATGTTGAGTCATCATCCTCTTATTAAAAAGCACCAGTTGGAGAGCACCGCTCATTTGCATTCATTACTGTTAGTTTACATTGAGTATGACTTGACTGGATCTCTTTTACCATGAATTACAATGTCTAGTCAGTCCTTGATCTTTAAAGGTGCTCTGCATTTATGTTTTGCGGTCTCAGAAAGGGCTAGCGAGATACCATCTTGTTATATCATATTATGATTGTTTTGAGAAAGTGTTGTCATCCGAGATTTATTATTATTGCTGCTAGTTGATTATGCCATTGATATGAGTAAACTTGAGACCTAAGCGTTATTGTGAATGTGGTTAGTTATAATCTTTGCTGAAAACTTGAATGCTGGCTTTACATATTTACAACAACAAGAGCAAACAAGTTTGTAAAAGTTTTTCTTTATCACTTTCAGTTTGTCAACTGAATTGCTTGAGGACAAGCAAAGGTTTAAGCTTGGGGGAGTTGATACGTCTCTGTCGTATCTACTTTTCCAAACACTTTTGCCCTTGTTTTGGACTCTAACTTGCATGATTTGAATGGAACTAACCCGGACTGACGCTGTTTTCAGCAGAATTACCATGGTGTTATTTATGTGCAGAAACAAACGTTCTCGGAATGACCTGAAACTTCACAGAGCAACTTTTTGGAAAATATAAAAAATTACCTGCAAAAGATGAAGGCCAGGGGGCCCACCACCTGTCCACGAGGGTGGGGGTGCGCCCCCCCTAGGGCACCCCCTACCTCGTGGGCCCCTGGTGCCTCTTCGACTCCAACTCCAACTCCATATATGTGTTTTGGGGAGAAAAAAATCAGAGAGAAGAATTCATCGCGTTTAACGATACAGAGCCGCCGCCAAGCCCTAAAACCTCTCGGGTGGGCTGATCTCGAGTCCGTTCGGGGCTCCAGAGAGGGGAATCCATCGCCATCATCATCATCAACCATCCTCCATCACCAATTTCATGATGCTCACCGCCGTGCGTGAGTAATTCCATCGTAGGCTTGCTAGACGGTGATGGGTTGGATGAGATTTATCATGTAATCGAGTTAGTTTTGTTAGGGTTTGATCCCTAGTGTCCACTATGTTCTGAGATTGATGTTGCTATGACTTTGCTATGCTTAATGCTTGTCACTAGGGCCCGAGTGCCATGATTTTAGATCTGAACCTATTATGTTTTCATCAATATATGAGTGTTCTTGATCCTATCTTGCAAGTCTATAGTCACCTATTATGTGTTATGATCCGTTAACCCCGAAGTGACAATAATCGGGATACTTACCGGTGATGACCGTAGTTTGAGGAGTTCATGTATTCACTATGTGTTAATGCTTTGTTCCGGCTCTTTAAAAAGAGGCCTTAATATCCCTTAGTTTCCGTAAGGACCCCGCTGCCACGGGAGGGTAGGAAAAAAGATGTCATGCAAGTTCTTTTCCATAAGCACGTATGACTATGTTCGGAATACATGCCTACATTATATCAATGAACTGGAGCTAGTTCTGTGTCACCCTAGGTTATGACTGTTACATGATGAACCGCATCCAGCATAATTCTCCATCACCGATCCATTGCCTACGAGCTTTCCATATATTGTTCTTCGCTTATTGTGACACCCGGATAATCAATCTACAGTAAACCTCTGCTAATGGTGCCACGTCACCTCGGCTACTGTTGATAAACTCGAGTTAGTTCGAAACCGATTCAAATTCAAATTCAAAATCAAGGAAAACAATACAAGTTTTGAAATAATAAAACCAAATTGTTCGGGTTGTGCCAAATAATGCATAAGTAATTCTGGTGGTGAAACCAAACTTTTATAAACTGTTTAAAGGCTCTAAAATAAATAAAACAGCAACAAAACATTTAATTAAATACCTTTTTCAAATTGTTAAAATATTAAACTATTTTATTTAGCTGTCCAAATTAATGTGACAGTGTTGTATTTCTAAATACTAATTTAGGTGTTGAAATTAATTTCTCTACAAAAACTAAAATTAAAACAAATAATAACTAAAGAAATAAAACAGAAAATGAAAATAAATAAAAAGTAAAGAGAAGACAAAAAAAGGAGGAAGCACCCCCCACTGGGCTCCGGCCCAGCTGGCCTACCCAACTGGGCCAAGGCCCACCCCCCCTCCATAACCCCCCAGTCCTCGTACCCCGAACCCCACCGACACCCACTCTCCCCCCAAATACACTACGAGTAAAAACTATATTACCGCCTAGGCCGCGCCTAGGGCGCTTAGGCACCGCCTAGGCACTAGGCGAAGGCCAACCGCCTCGCTTACGCCTACCGCTTTTTCCAACCTTGACTCCAGGTAGTCAGCTTCGCTGATTAAAGGATTTGTCTCCTTGATCTTCTCATAACTATCACCTTTTTCAATCCTTCTCTTCACCGCGGCTCTCCAAGTAGCCAGGGTCGTGCTCATCTTCGTGGGGGCGGCACTGTTCACTTTATTCCCTGAGAGGCGTGTGTTTGCGAAGTCATTGGGGAACTTGTATCGTTCGTGCAGCTTCGTGAAGAGGAGGTTGCGCAAATTCCCTCAGTCATGATGCCTTAGGTTCTCGGTGTTGATCGAGACGGTGCTCCGGAGAATGCACACGAGCTGTCCCGCGTACCCCTTGACTAATTCTTTGGGCGCCGTTGGCTGCCCACTAGAGGACACTTCAGTAAATTCCTCCTTGACGGTGCCGAGCATGTTCGGGCGCCGGTCCTTCCATTGCCTCTTTGGTTGGATGCCATCTGTGCGTGCGCTGCCATCATTAGTGGTGGCATCCTCGACGACACCATTAGTGGTGTCATCCCCGACGCCACTAGGGGTAGTGTAGTCGGGATCGGTGTCTTCCGCGGCGACCTCATAGCGGTGAGGTTCTTCCTCCATCTCCTGGGACAGCTCCCAGAATGCCTTCCCCGAACCGCCAGCCTCATCATTGTGGGCCATGTTTCGCTCTAAATAGGAAAAAAATTTGGTCAAAAAGTTGGTTATTGTCAAGGAACAAGATCTCTAAGTTGACCAAATAACCTAATTCTCGAGGAATGTCGCCAAAAAGTTGGTTATTGTCAAGGAACAATTGAGAGATGTTTGTGATATTGCCTAGGTGTTTTGGGATGGAACCTGTTCGTGTGTTGTTGCTAAGGTCCAAGTCCCTTCCTAACCCCCTTCTTCTTGTCTCCTCTCACTATCTCTCTCACACACATGGCAAGAAAGGGTGTCCGAGTGTGTGAAAAAAATACTAAACTAATCCAAGGGCTAAAAATCCAAGGGCTGAAAATTGATCATCTGTTGGGAGGAGGTGGGCTTCTCTATTAAGACACGGTGGGTGAGAGGCACACATGTGGTTTTACCCCTTCTCTATCATCTCTTCTCATTTTCCTGGCGGGGCACACACCCATGTAGGATTTTTTTTTAGTTTTTTGTTGTAGGTTCCAAAAAATTAAAAGTTCACAAAATTTGAAATTTCAAAATTTTAAGAAATTCAATTTCTAAAGTTTTTTTGAAGTTTAAAAAATCCTTTAATTTTTCAATATTGTAAGTTGTAGTTTCTAAAAGTGCCTGGAACATAAAGTTATGAAAACTAGAAAGCATCAAAACTGAAAAGTTCACAAAACAGGAAACGTTATGTCCCAGTGTGGGCAAACGGGCATGGCTGCCCATCAATTAGCCCTACCTCACTACTTCTACCATGAACATAGCTAGAAGATGAAAGACAATGCTTATCAATCAGGATAGTCATATCTGAACCAAATTCATGCTTAGATCAAATTAGTTGATACATATTGAATTGAGAGTACTGTAAAAGATCTTGACATTTAAAAGAAGCAAAAAATATCATGTAGGCAAATACTGGTGCTACCTCTAAGACCAACACCTATAAACATCGAGTGATGGACAAAAAACAGTTGATCCTACTTAATTAAGTACTAAGATACCCCGGCCCATGCGTTAGTCGCAAGTACCCCATATGTCCTATTTTTAGCAAAGTCATGCTAAAATTCACGGAAAATTTCAGCATGACCTTTGCTGAAAATAGGACATATGGAGTACCCGAATTTGCCGGAACGGAAGTTAATCGACATTCCGACAAACTCAAGGGCCTCTCGGGGTACCTGCAAAATCATTATCCCATCCCCACCCCGCTGCAACCCCACAACACCCCACAATATCATCACGACACGATGGTCGAAGACAAAACCCCCCAATATCATCACGACACGATGGTCGGAGACAAAACCCAGCAATATATCTTCTAGCCATGAAACCATACCCTGATTCTCCTTTCTTCCTCTTTTTCACTTAAACCTTCAAACATGTAGGGAAAGCAATTAATACAAGGCACACAAATGGCATGCTATGTAGCCTTAATGCTACAGAACATATGAAATACATGCCAGCAATATATATGATATAAACTCCAATAATTTTTGAATAAAAACAGTAGCTAAAAACAGTAGCAAGCAAGCAATTCATTTGACTAACCATTTAAGTGTTCTGGACTCAAACAACCATTTTGCAGACAAGCAGGAAAGTTGTTCTTCATGGATAGCTGGATGATCATAACAACGGATTATGATGGCAGATCGCATCGGCATCACCGCCTACTCGAGTGCCTAGGAAAAGAGCGCTGGTGCTTCCGATCATGCTACCCCCTCACAACTAGAGAAACAGAGAAGGCAACTTGCAGGTTAAACTATCCCAAACAGTTTGCTGGGTTTTGCATACCAGGTATGCTAGTTTAGAACATCAGATTAGATGTATGTGTGGCTGGTGAAGCTCACTGGAAAGGGAAGCTCTAACAACTATGCTAGCTAGGAACATGCCCCCCGGCTGAATTGGTTGCTCAGTCACATCCACATATAACTATCCACATAACTAAGTCCAACAAACATGATCCAATATGATGTAAACAAAAACATCGCTTCTTCTTGGATCAACACCAGGAAAAGAATCCACTCCAACAACCATGTCAAAGCAAATTCATCGGCGAAAATCTACTGGAGGGGTCAACAAAAGAACTAGGAAAAATGTAAGGACTGCTATTTCTATCATAATTCCCACAGTTTATCATCTCCATGCACATACCTCCTAACCCAAGATCCAACTAAGGTCAGGAATTCCTAGCCCACCAATTTTCTTTTTCATGCATATCATGCCCCAATTGGCAAGATACAATTAATCGGTTGTGTTAACATGATGAAACAATGCAGACCCTTGGACTGAACTAGCAGCTTAATGCTTCAACATGGCAGCAAAAAAACTCAGGCATGGTAGCAGAATCAGTCAACCTTTGCATCAAACACATGGATAATCAGAAAAGATTTGACAGGGGCACAGATTGACCAACATGGCAGCACCAAACCAAAAGCTGAACACAGCAGCACTAATCCAACATCTAACCAAATTTGATGAAACAATGCAGATCCTTGGATGGGGTCGGTCGGAGGAAGAAGAAGTGCTCGGGCCTCCTCTCCTGGTGGACGTGAGGAAGAGGGCAGCCAGCGCGAGTAGGGGATGGCCTGGGGGTCAGGGGAAGGCGGGCATGGGCGCAGGGCTACCGGCCAAGTGAGGCGGGGCTCGCGGCCAGGGACTTCAGAGGCAGCAGAAGGAAGCCCGGCACGCGACGAGGCCGTATGCCGCGCAGCAGTAGTAGGACAAGCAGAAACAACCGCACGCACGTACAAGTAAGTAGGGTTCGGGCATGATGGAGTCAGGGTCCTACGGCATCTAAATCGAAGGGGGGAAAGGGGGGCGAGGGAGGAGCTCACCACGGGGCTTGTGGACACCTTGGTTGCCGCGGGGATGGACCAGAGCAGCGGTGGCGACGGCGAGATGGGGTCGGTCGGAGGAAGAAAGAAGTGCTCGGGCCTCCTCTCCAGGTGGCGAGATGGAGGGGGATCTAGCGCGAGGGGCAACCCGGGCCTAAAAATATCATCAAATTTGTTATTTGAAAATATCATCAAATTTGTTATTTGAAAATATTTGAAAAAATATCATCAAATTTGTTTTTTGGATTTTTAATTGCATTCATTTGTGAATTGGTAAAACATTTATGAATATGAAAAAATATCATCAAATTTGAAAAAATATTCATGAATTCAAAACGTGCCCATGAAATTTAAAAATATTCATGAGTTCAAAAAATATTAACAAATTCAATACTTTTTGTGAGTTAGAAATTCAATACCAGAATAAACATAAATAAAAATTGGTATACCAAAATAAACATAAGTAAATATTCATGAGGACTAGAACAGAAGAAATATCATTTCAATATGTCGAAATACAATCGAGAAATGAAGATTACAATTTAAATACAATCGATCTTAGCTAGCTATCTTTTCACAATCTTCATGCCCTTCTTTTTCGCAAATGGAGTTCTTCTGTTGAACGGACGTCCTTTAGGTAGGGTGGTCCTGCTTCTTCTTGTGGTGTATGGCACTTCATCGTCGTCGTCATGTTCCATCTTCGGATCGCCGTACTTGTCGAAGTCTTGCTCATTGGCGACTCCATCCATTCTGATGATCTTCCTTTTGCCTCTCCTCACGACAACATGACTGGGCTCTGACAGGTCGGTAATGAAGAAGCATTGGTCCACTTGGGAAGCCAGTACCCATGGCTCATTTTTCGTGGTGATGTTTGCGCCCGCGGTCTTGGATTTGGCTTCGGGTATAACCATGGTGGTGAAATACCGGTCTTCTTTTTGGACGCTCTTGGCCCATCTGACACGGAACATCGGGACCTTCTCTCCAGCGTAGCTCAGCTCCCAGATCTCCTCGATCCTTCCGTAGTATCTGTCCTTGTCGTTACCGGTGTGGGATTCCATCGTTACCCCGTAGTTCTGATAACCATCGCTCTTCATGTCCTTGTCCTCGGTGTAGAATGTGTAGCCATTGATATCATACGCCTCATAGGTCATCAGGTTGTGCTCGACGCCCTGTGACAAGGCGAATATGAGTTTTTCTTCTGCAGAAGAATCCTCATGTAAAGGGCACGACAAAAGCTTCTCCTTGAACCAACGCGTGAAACATGAGTTGTGCTCTTTGATTATATCTCCGTCCGTTCTCTGTTGGCCTCGGTCATTGTACATCTTCTCAATAAAGGTTTTGTGCTCTACCACCCAAGGATCGACCACGTCTATGTGTTGTAGCGTGACTAGGTTTGCTCTTTCAAAGTCGGGGAGTCGACCCTCGAAGTCGACATGCATTTCGCGGCGACCATCGCGGTGACCCCATCCAGCGAGCCTGCCGAGGTGCCTGTTGACGGGCAAACCAACGGGGTTCTCGATGCCTAGATAATTCGTGCAGTAGGAGATGCACTCTTCGGTCAGAAAGCCCCTGGCTATGCTTCCCTCTGGACATGACATGTTGCGAATGTATCCTTTGATGACACCATTCATCCTTTCGAATGACATCATGTTGTGCAGGAACGTCGGCCCGAGTTGGATGATATCCTCCACGATATGGACCAGCAGATGCACCATAACATCGAAGAATGCGGGGGGGAAGTACATCTCAAGCTCGCATAGTATCACCACGATCTCTTCCTGTAGCCTTCTGAGTTGCCTCACGCCAACCGACTTTCGAGAGATGACGTCAAAAAAGTTGCATAGGCCAAATAGCATTTCATGGACGTGCGCGTCCATGATCCCACGGATTGCAACTGGAAGTATCTGCGTCATCAACACGTGACAGTCGTGAGACTTCATCCTGCTGAACTTCTGCTTCGCTGAGTCTAGGTATCTTCTTATCTTCCCCACGTAACCGTAAGGAAGTTTTACTCCTACGAGGCAGGTGAAAAACTGCTCGATCTCCTCCTGACTTAGAGTGAAGCATGCGGGAGGGTAGTCATTTCCGATCTTCTTGGCCTTTTTGCCTTTGCGACGACTTTCCGTGTCCTGCTTTGCCTCATCATCATCATCATCATTAGTGTGAAGCTCCTCCCTGATGCCCATTGATTTCAAGTTTTCCCTTGCTTTTGGCCCATCTTTGGTCCTCTCTGGCATGTTGAGCAGGGTACCAAGCAAACTCTCACACATTTTCTTCGTGATATGCATGACATCAAGGTTGTGAGGCACATGGAGGATCTTCCAGTATGGCAAGTCCTAGAAAATAGACCTCGTTTTCCATACCTTCAGCTGCGGCTCTAGCGCCTTTCGCTTCTTTCCCGACTCTGGCGCCTTTTGCTTCTTTCCCGGCAGTGGGCAATATTTCCAATTTTTCAACAGCTCATCTATTTCCTCGCCGCTCCTCGTACGCGGGCGTCTTCGGGGTTCGGTTTCACCATCGAACAGATCCTTGCGTTTTTCTCCATGAGTCATTGTCGCAAAGCCACCTTCGATGTCCCATGAACACGGTTTTCGAAGACCCGAGATCTCTATCTAGATGGCGATACGTTGTGTCATCCATGCACCTGACGCATCCAGAAAGTCTGTGAACCACCTGCCCCACGACATATCCGTAACCGAGATAGTCGTGCACCGTCATGAGCAGTGCGGCTCTCATAGGGAAATATTCTTTCTCTGCGGCGTCCCACGTATTGGCTAGCGTTTTCCACAGCGTGTCTAGCTCCTCCTTCAGCAGCCCCAGATACAGATTGATGTCATTCCCTGGTTGTTTTGGCCCTTCAATTAGCATACTCATGTGAATGTACTTCCTCTTTATGCACAACCAGGGGGAAGGTTGTACATCCACACAAACACGGGCCAGGTGCTATGTGTGCTTCTCTGGCTGCCAAACGGATTGACTCCATCAGTGCTCGCGCCCAGCACGATGTTCCTTGGATCCCCAAATTCTGAGTGTTCGAAGTTCAACGCTTGCCACTGGCTCGCATCCTTAGGGTGACTCAGCATCTTATCTTTTTTATTTATCTCCGGATCATTTCCGTCATCTTCTCGCTTCTTCTCCTCCCTATCCACGTGCCAACGCAGGAGCTTTGCTAGCTTAGGGTCCGCGAAATACTGCTGCAGACGAGGAGTGATCAGAAAGTACCACACCACTTTTTGAGGAGCTTTCTTCCTCTTCTTGTATCGAGTGATGCCGCACACCGGACATATGGTAGACTCCGCGTGCTCGTCCTGATAAATGATGCAATTGTTCACGCACACATGGTATTTCACGTGCGCTAAATCCTGAGGACACACGATTTTCTTCGCCTCCTCGAAACTGGTCGGGCACTTGTTCCCCTTGGGAAGACGTTCGTGCCAGAATGACATGTTCTCGTCGAAGCATGCGTCGATCATTTTGTGTTTTACCTTCATCTCCAGAGCCATGAGCGTTACTTTCAGGCAGGTATCCTCGGGCCTGCATCCTTCATACAATGGAGTAACCGCGTCTATCTCCAGTTGATCCAGCTTGGCTTTCTCTCAGGCGACAGCTCTTGCGTTATCTGTCTGCTTGAGAAGCAGCTCTTGAATATGAGGGTCCTGCACCCAGCCCATCGATGGTCCATCGTCGTCTGCTCCGGCATCTTCATCTTCATGAACATGCCCTTCGTCTGTTCCAGCATCTTCCTCATCATCATGTCTGGCATCTTCTACATGATGACTGTGTACTGCATCTACTTCGTGATCATGTCCTGGAGATTCTTCGTGTTCTCGCCCGCCCTCGCCGCGGTTGTCTTGCCACCTGATGACCCACAAGTATAGGGGATCTATCGTAGTCCTTTCGATAAGTAAGAGTGTCGAACCCAACGAGGACCAGAAGGAAATGATAAGCGGTTTTCAGCAAGGTATTCTCTGCAAGTACTGAAATAAGTGGTAACAGATAGTTTTGTGATAAGATAATTTGTAACGAGCAACAAGTAACAAAAGTAAATAAAGTGCAGCGAGGTGGCCCAATCCTTTTTTTAGCAAAGGACAAGCCTGGACAAACTCTTATATAAGGAAAAGCGCTCCCGAGGACACATGGGAATATCGTCAAGCTAGTTTTCATCACATTCATATGATTCGCGTTCGGTACTTTGATAATTTGACATGCGGGTGGACCGGTGCTTGGGTGCTGTTCTTACTTGAACAAGCATCCCACTTATGATTAACCTATATTGCAAGCATCCTCAACTACAACAAAAGTATTAAGGTAAACCTAACCATAGCATGAAACATATGGATCCAAATCAGCCCCTTACGAAGCAACGCGTAAACTAGGGTTTAAGCTTCTGTCACTCTAGCAACCCATCATCTACTTATTACTTCCCAATGCCTTCCTCCAGGCCCAAATAATGGTGAAATGTTATGTAGTCGACGTTCACATAACACCACTAGAGGCTAGACAACATACATCTCATCAAAATATCGAAAGAATACCAAATTCACATGACTACTAATAGCAAGACTTCTCCCTTGTCCTCAGGAACAAACGTAACTACTCACAAAGCATAAACATGTTCATATCAGAGGGGTATTAATATGTATATAGGATCTGAACATATGATCTTCCACCAATTAAACCAACTAGCATCAACTACAAGGAGTAATTAACACTACTAGCAACCTACTAGCACCAATCCCGGACTTGGAGACAAGAATTGGATACAAGAGATGAACTAGGGTTTTGAGATGAGATGGTGCTGATGAAGATGTTGATGGAGATTGCCCTCTCTCGATGAGAGGAGCGTTGGTGATGACGATGGCAATGATTTCCCCCTCCGGGAGGGAAGTTTCCTCGGCAGAACAGCTCTGCCGGAGCTCTAGATTGGATCCGCCAAGGTTCTGCCTCGTGGCGGCGGAGTTTCGTCCCGAAAGGTTGCTTCTTATTTTCTTTCTCGACGAAAGACTTCATATAGGAGAAGATGGTCATCAGAGAGCCACCAGGGGGGCCACGAGGTAGGGGGGCGCGCCCCCCACCCTCATGGAAAGGGTGTGGGCCCCCTGGTCTTCATCTTTGGCGAGGATTTTTCATTGTTTATTATAAGGTATTCCGTGGAGTTTCAGGACTTTTGGAGTTGTGCAGAATAGGTCTCTAATATTTGCTCCTTTTCCAGCCTAGAATTCCAGCTTCCGGCATTCTCCCTCCTTATGTAAACCTTGTAAAATAAGAGAGAATAGCCATAAGTATTGTGACATAATGTGAAATAACATCCCATAATGCAATAAATATCGATATAAAAGCATGATGCAAAATGGACGTATCAACTCCCCCAAGCTTAGACCTCGCTTGTCCTCAAGCGAAAGCCGATAACAATAAATATGTCCCCATGTTTAGAGGTAGAGGCGTCGACAAAAATAAAATACGAACATGAAGGCATCATGATTATTCTCATAACAGCAACATATATAGATATTGTCATATGATTACTTATGTTCAAGTGATGATCTATTCACAATGCAAAAGTGTGAATCAAAAACCTTATTGAGAACCAACAAACTATAACCTCAGTCTTTGAAGCAATTGCAATTTATCATAACGTCAGAAAGAGTCTATGTCAGAGCTAAAAAGCAAGTCCACATACTCAACTATCATCTAGTCCTTCATAATTGCTAACACTCACGCAATACTTGTGGTTACGGAGTTTTAATCGGACACAAAGAAAGATAGGGGCCTATGGTTTCGCCCCACAACCTTTTACCTCGAGGGTAATGTCAACAATAATAACTCATGCCCCCCTACATCCAATTAGATATATATATTAGGTTCTTTCCAACATGCTGAGCTTGCCAAAGGATAAAATGAAAAAGGAAAGGTGAAGATCACCATGACACTCGCATAAGGTAGAAGATAATAATAAAAGATAGGCCCTTCGCAGAGGGAAGCAGAGGTTGCCATGCGCTTTTATGGTTGGATGCACAAAATCTTAATGCGAAAGAGCGTCACTTTATATTGCCCCTTGTGATATGAACCTTTATTATGCAGTCCGTCGCTTTTATTACTTCCACATCACAAGATCGTATAAATCTTATTTCTCCCACACTAATCATACATATTTAGAGCAATTTTTATTGCTTTGCACCGAAGACAACTTACTTGAAGGATCTTATTCAATCCATAGGTAGATATGGTGGACTCTCATGGCAAAACTGGTTTAAGGGTATTTGGAAGCACAAGTAGTATCTCTACTTGGTGCTGAGAATTTGGCTAGCATGAGGGGGAAAGGCAAGCTCAACATGTTGGATGATCCATGACAACATACTTTATCTCAGATATAAGAAAACATAACCCATTACGTTGTCTTCCTTGTCCAACATCAACTCTTTAGCATGTCATATTTTGATGAGTGCTCCCAATCATAAAAGATGTCAATAATAGTGTATTTATATGTGAAACCTCTCTTTCCTTATTACTTCCTATTAATTGCAATGATGACCAAAGCTATGCCTGCCAACTCCCAACAACTTTTAATCATCACACTCTTTCTATGTGAAGTCATTACTATCAATAAGATCAATATGAACTTTTGTTTCTTCTTATTCTTTTTCTCTTTTCTTTTATTCACCCAATATCATAGCAAGAAAATCAAGCCCTTGACTCAACACTAATCTTTATTATATAGCTCACGGACTCGATTACATAGAGAGATCATAAGGCAAAACTCAAAACTAGATCATGCCATAAACTTTATTCTACTAGATCAAAATACTACTAATAGGATCGAACTAAGGAAAACGGTAAATATAGGAGTTGTGATTGTGATACGATACCGGGGCACCTCCCCCAAGCTTGGCTGTTGCCAAGGGGAGTGCCCATACCCATGTTATTATATCTCCTTGGTTGGTGAAGAAGGTGGTGATGGATAGTCGCGCATCGAGCGTAAGAGGTCCTCTAGCTTGAGAATAATGCCCTTGAGTGCAAAGATATGCTCCTTCAACAAAATATTTTCACTTGTGAGATACTTGTTTTGAATACGAGTTAACTCAATCATCTGGAAAGCTTCGATCTCAGTTGGGGTAAGAAGGTTGTGATCAACTTGAAGGATGTCTTCTGTTGCCGGAGCTTGGTTCTTCGTGGCCTTCTTGATCCCTTCATCTTGTTGATCTCCATGGGTTCTTCCCTCTTCATCTCTATCTTCATTAGCCAGGCATCTTTGTCACCGTTGTTGGAGGAGGGGGATGACATGATGCCTGGCCTTGACAACCCTGACAGAGAACAACCCAAAACAAGAACAAAGGATAATTGCGTGATACGGGAGTCAAAACCTTCGGGAGAATATATAGTGAATTTTTACCGACCAAAATACGTATCGTGCAAGAAAACGGAATCCGGAAGGCATACGGGGTGCTCACGAGGAAGGGGGCACGCCCTCCACCCTCATGGGTCCCTCGTGTCCTTCCCGGACTGCTACTTAATTTTCTATTTTTCTAAATATTCCAAAACGGAGAAATATTGCCTTAAAAATTGTTTTGGAGTCAGTTTACTTACCGTACCACATACCTATTCCTTTTCAGCGTCTGAAACGTTCTGGAAAGTGTCCCTTATGTATTCCTCCGGTGTTACGGTTTCAATAATATTGGTTTCAATATTTATGGGATTACCTGAGATATAACGTTTAATTCTTTGATCGTTTACCACCTTTGGATTTGTGCCTTCGAAGTTGTTGATTTTTATGGCACCGGAACGATAGACCTCCTCGATAACATAGGGGCCTTCCCATTTAGAGAGAAGTTTTCCTGCAAAAAATCTTAAACGAGAGTTGTATTGCAACACATAATCACCTACATTAAACTCACGCTTTTGTATCCTTTTGTCATGCCATCTTTTAACCTTTTCTTTAAACAACTTGGCATTTTCATAAGCTTGGGTTCTCCATTCATCAAGTGAGCTAATATCAAATAACCTCTTTTCACCGGCAAGTTTGAAATCATAATTGAGCTCTTTAATAGCCCAATATGCCTTATGTTCTAGTTCGAGAGGTAAGTGACATGCTTTTCCATATACCATTTTATATGGAGACATACCCATAGGATTTTTATATGCAGTTCTATAGGCCCATAATGCATCATCAAGTTTCTTGGACCAATTCTTTCTAGACCTATTGACAGTCTTTTGCAAAATTAATTTGAGTTCTCTATTACTCAATTCTACTTGACCACTAGACTGTGGGTGATATGGAGATGCAATTCTATGATTGACGTCATATTTAGCAAGCATTTTACGGAAAGCACCATGAATAAAATGTGAACCACCATCAGTCATTAAATATCTAGGGACTCCAAACCTCGGAAAAATAACTTATTTAAGCATTTTAATAGAAGTGTTATGATCAGCACTAGTAGTTGGAATAGCTTCTACCCACTTAGTAACATAATCAACAGCAACTAAAATATGTGCATATCCATTAGAGGCAGGAAAAGGTCCCATATAATCAAAGCCCCAAACATCAAACGGTTCAATAACAAGTGGATAATTCATAGGCATTTCCTGACGTCTACTAATATTACCAATTCTTTGACATTCATCACAGGATAGGACAAACTTACGGGCATCCTTGAAGAGAGTAGGCCAATAAAAACCGGATTGCAATACCTTATGTGCAGTTCTATCTCCCGCGTGGTGTCCTCCCGAAGTTTCGGAGTGGCACTTGCGTAGGATCTATTCCTGTTCATGCTCAGGTACATAACGTCTAATAACACCACCTACTCCTTCTTTATAAAGATGAGGGTCATCCCAAAAGTAATGTCTCAAATCATAGAAGAACTTTTTCTTTTGTTGGTATGTGAAACTAGGTGGTATAAATTTAGCAACTATGTAATTAGCATAATCAGCATAACAAGGGGTACTACGAGAATTACTTATGACATTTAATTGTTCATCAGGGAAGCTATCATCAATAGGAAGTGGGTCATCAAGCACATTTTCTAACCTAGACAAGTTGTCTGCAACGGGGTTCTCAGCTCCCTTTCTATCAACAATATGCAAATCAAATTCTTGTAGCAAGAGAACCCATCTAATAAGTCTAGGTTTAGCATCTTTCTTCTCCATAAGATATTTAATAGCAGCATGATCAGTGTGGATAGTTACTTTAGAATCAACAATATAAGGTCTGAACTTATCACAAGCAAATACAACTGCTAAAAGTTCTTTTTCAGTAGTAGCATAATTTCTTTGAGCATTGTCTAGAGTCTTACTAGCATAATGGATAACATTTAATTTCTTATCAACTCTTTGCCCTAGAACAGCACCTACAGCATAATCGCTAGCATCACACATAATTTCAAAGGGTAAATTCCAATCAGGTGGCTGAACAATAGGTGCAGAGACTAATGCTTTCTTAAGTATTTCAAATGCTTCTACACAATCCTCATCAAAGACAAATGGTATATCTTTTTGTAATAAATTAGTCAGAGGCCGGGAAATTTTTGAGAAGTCCTTAATGAACCTCCTATAAAATCCGGCGTGACCAAGGAAACTTCTTATACCTTTGATGTCCTTGGGACATGGCATCTTTTCAATAGCATCAACCTTGGCTTTATCAACTTCAATACCTCTTTCAGAAACTTTATGCCCCAAGACAATACCCTCATTAACCATAAAGTGGCACTTTTCCCAATTCAAGACAAGATTAGTTTCTTCACATCTCTGCAAAACTCGATCAAGATTGCTCAAGCAATCATCAAAAGAAGATCCATAGACAGAAAAGTCGTCCATGAAAACCTCACAAATCTTTTCACAAAAGTCAGAGAATATAGCCATCATGCATCTTTGAAAGGTAGCAGGTGTATTACATAAACCAAAAGGCATACGTCTATAAGCAATAGTACCAAAAGGGCATGTAAAAGTAGTCTTTGATTGATCTTTAGTCGACACAGGTATTTGAGAGAAACCAGAATAACCATCTAGAAAGCTGTACTGTGTATGTTTGCATAATCTTTCTAGCATTTGATGAATAAAAGGTAAGGGGTAATGATATTTCTTAGTAGCCTTATTTAATTTGCGGAAATCAATTACCATCCTATAACCTGTAATAATTCTTTGTGGAACCAATTCATCTTTATCATTAGGAACAACAATAATACCTCCCTTCTTAGGAACACAATGAACAGGACTTACCCACTGACTATCAGCAACGGGATAAATTATACCTGCCTCCAGAAGCTTTAGTATTTCTTTTCTAACCACTTCTTTCATTTTAGGATTCAGACATCATTGAGGATCACGAACTGGTTTGGCATCTGCTTCCAAATTTATTTTATCTTGACATAGAGTGGGACTAATGCCCTTAAGATCATCAAGAGTATATCCAATAGCAGCACGGTGCTTCTTCAGAGTTTCCAATAATCTTTCTTCTTCATGCTCTGAAAGGTTAGCACTAATAATAACATGATATATCTTCTTTTCATCAAGATAAGCATATTTAAGATTATCAGGCAACGGTTTAAGCTCAAACACGGGATCACCCTTAGGTGGAGGGGGATCCCCTAGGATTTCAACAGGAAAATTGTGTTTCAGAATTGGTTCCTGTTTAAAGAATACTTCATCTATTTCCCTTCTTTCATTCATAAACATATCATTCTCATGGTCTAGCAAATATTGTTCTAAAGGATCACTAGGAGGTACGGCAATAGAAGCAAGACCAATAATTTCATCCTTACTAGGCAATTCTTCTTCACGGTGTTGTTTACTAAATTTAGAGAATTAAACTCATGAGTCATATCATCTAAACCGACAGTAACAACATCCCTTGTGCAATCTATGGTAGCATTAACAGTATTTAAGAAGGGTCTACCAAATATAATGGGACAAAAGCTATCTTGTGGGGAACCAAGAACAAGAAAATCAGCAGGATATTTAGTTTTCCCACAAAAGACTTCAACATCTCTAACAATTCCCATTGGTGAAATAGTATCTCTATTAGCAAGTTTAATAGTGACATCAATTTGTTCTAACTCAACAGGTGCAATGTCATGCATAATTTCTTTGTATAAGTCAATAGGTATTGCACTAGCACTAGCACCCATATCACATAAGCCATGATAACAATGATCTCCTATTTTAACAGAAATAACAGGCATGCCTACCACAAGTCTAGGTTTATCTGTATCACGGGGTTTAGCAATTCTAGCAGTTTCATCACAGAAGTAAATAACATGCCCATCTATATTATCAGACAAGAGATCTTTAACAATAGCAATGTTAGGTTCTACTTGTTGGGTAACGTAGCAAAAATTCAAAAATTTCCTACGTGTCACCAAGATCTATCTATGGAGAGACCAGCAACGAGGGGAAGGAGAGTGCATCTACATACCCTTGTAGATCGCTAAGCGGAAGCGTTCAAGAGAACGGGGTTGAAGGAGTCGTACTCGTCGTGATCCAAATCACCGGAGATCCTAGTGCCGAACGGACGGCACCTCCGCGTTCAACACACGTACAGCCCGGTGACGTCTGCCATGCCTTGATCCAGCAAGGAGAGAGGGAGAGGTTGAGGAAGACTCCATCCAACAGCAGCACAACGGCGTGGTGGTGGTGGAGCATGGTGATCCAGCAGGGCTTCGCCAAGCACCGCGAGATATGAGGAGAAAGAGAGGTAGGGCTGCGCCAGGGAGAGGTCAGAAACTCATGTGTTGGCAGCCCCAAAGACCTCAACTATATATAGGGGAGAGGGAGGGGGCTGCGCCCCCACCTAGGGTTCCACCCTAGGGGCGGCCAGGGGAGGGGGAGAGGGAGGCGCACCAGGCATGGGCCCTAAGGCCCATCTGCGCTTAGGGTTTGCCCCCCTCCTCCCCTTAGGCGCCTTGGGCCCTTGTGGGGGGGCGCACCAGCCCACCTGGGGCTGGTCCCCTCCCACACTTGGCCCATGCAGCCCTCCGGGGCTTGTGGCCCCACTTGGTGGACCCCCGGGACCCTCCCGGTGGTCCCGGTACGTTACCGATAAAACCCGAAACTTTTCCGGTGACCAAAACAGGACTTCCCATATATAAATATTTACCTCCGGACCATTTTGGAACTCCTCGTGACGTCCGGGATCTCATCCGGGACTCCGAACAACATCCGGTAACCACATATATCTATTCCCTATAACCCTAGCGTCATCGAACCTTAAGTGTGTAGACCCTACGGGTTCGGGAACCATGCAGACATGACCGAGACGTTCTCCGGTCAATAACCAACAGCGGGATCTGGATACCCATGTTGGTTCCCACATGTTCCACGATGATCTCATCGGATGAACCACGATGTCGAGGATTCGATCAATCCCGTATACAATTCCCTTTGTCTAGCGGTATTGTACTTGCCCGAGATTCGATCGTCGGTATCCCGATACCTTGTTCAATCTCGTTACCGGCAAGTCTCTTTACTCGTTCCGTAACACATCATCCCGTGATCAACTCCTTGATCACATTGTGCACATTACGATGATGTCCTACCGAGTGGGCCCAGAGATACCTCTCCGTCACACGGAGTGACAAATCCCAGTCTCGATTCGTGCCAACCCAACAGACACTTTCGGAGATACCCGTAGTGCACCTTTATAGCCACCCAGTTACGTTGTGACGTTTGGCACACCCTTCCTACGGTATCCGGGAGTTGCACAATCTCATGGTCTAAGGAAATGATACTTGACATTTAGAAAAGCTTTAGCATACGAACTACACGATCTTTGTGCTAGGCTTAGGATTGGGTCTTGTCCATCACATCATTCTCCTAATGATGTGATCCCGTTATCAACGACATCCAATGTCCATGTTCAGGAAACCGCAACCATCTATTGATCAACGAGCTAGTCAACTAGAGGCTTACTAGGGACATGGTGTTGTCTATGTATCCACACATGTATCTGAGTTTCCTATCAATACAATTCTAGCATGGATAATAAACGATTATCATGAACAAGGAAATATAATAATAACCAATTTATTATTGCCTCTAGGGCATATTTCCAACAAGTCTCCCACTTGCACTAGAGTCAATAATCTATTACTGTGATTAACATCAGGTCACATCCCCATGTGACTAACACCAAAGAGTTCTGGGTTTGATCATGTTATGCTTGTGAGAGAGGTTTAGTCAACGGGTCTGCAACCTTTCAGATCCGTATGTATCGCAAATCTCTATGTCATCTCCTTAGATGCAGCTACCACGTTACTATTTGGAGCATTCAAATAACTGTTCTACTTGGAGCTATTCTAAATTGTTGCTCCATTATACGTATCCGGTATCTCTACTCAGAGCTATCCGGATAGGTGTTAAGCTTGCATCGACGTAACTCTTTACGTCGAACTCTTTATCACCTCCATAACCGAGAAACATATCCTTATTCCTCTAAGGATAATTTAGACCGCTATCTGGTGATCTACTCCTAGATCACCTTTGTACCCTCTTGCCAAATATGTGGCAAGGCACACATCAGGTGTGGTACTCAGCATGGCATACCGTATGGAGCCTATGACAAAAGCATAGGGGACGACCTTCGTCCTTCCTCTTTCTTCTGCCGTGGTCGAGCTTTAAGTCTTAACTTCATACCTTACAACTCAGGCAAGAACTCCTTCTTTGACTGATCCATCTTGAACACCTTCAAGATCATGTCAAGGTATGTGCTCATTTGAAAGTACCATTAAGCGTTTTGATCTATCCTTATAGATCTTGATGCTCAATGTTCAAGTAGCTTAATCCAGGCTTTCCATTGAAAAACACTTTCCAAATAACCCTATATGCTTTCCAGAAATTCTACGTCATTTCTGATCAACAATGTCAACAACATATACTCATCAGAAATTCTATAGTGCTCCCACTCACTTCTTTGGAAATACAAGTTTCTCATAAACTTTGTATACACCCAAAATCTTTGATCATCTCATCAAAGCATACATTCCAACTCCGAGATGCTTACTCCAGTCCTTAGAAGGATTGCTGGAGCTTTGCATACTTATTAGCATCTTTCAGGATTGACAAAACCTTCCGGTTGTATCACATACAACCTTTCCTCAAGAAAATCGTCGAGGAAACAATGTTTTGACATCCTATCTGCAAGATATTAATGCAGTAATCGCTAATATAATTCCAACAGACTCTTAGCATCGCTACGAGTGAGAAAGTCTCATCGTAGTCAACTCCTTGAACTTGTCGGAAAACATCTTAACGACAAGTCGAGCTTTCTTAATGGTGACATTTACATCATTGTCCGTCTTCCTTTAAAAATCCATCTGTACTCAACAGCCTTACGACCATCGAGTTCTCGCCAAAGTCTACACTTTGTTTTCATACATGGATCCTCTCTCTATTATATGGCCTCGAGCCATTTATCGGAATCCGGGCCCACCATCGCTTCTCCATAGCTCGTAGGTTCATTGTTGTCTAGCAACATGACTTCCAAGACAGGATTACGTACCACTCTGAAGTAGTACGCATCCTTGTCATCCCACGAGGTTTGGGAGTGACTTGATCCGAAGTCTCATGATCAATATCATAAGCTTCCACTTCAATTGGTGTAGGTGCCACAGGAACAACTCTTTGTGCCCTGCTATACACTAGTTGAAGTGACGGTTCAATAACCTCATCAAGTCTCCACCATCCTCCCACTCAATTCTTTCGAGAGAAACTTTTCCTCGAGAAAGGACCCGATTCTAGAAACAATCCCTTATTGCTTTCGATCTGAGACAGGAGGTATACCCAACTGTTTTGGGTGTCCTATGAAGATGCATTTATCCGCTTTGGGTTCGAGCTTATCAGCCTGAAACTTTTCACATAAGCGTTGCAGCCCCAAACTTTTAAGAAATGACAGCTTAGGTTTCTCTAAACCATAGTTCATACGGTGTCATCTCATCGGAATTACGTGGTGCCCTATTTAAAGTGAATGTGGTTGTCTCTAATGCCTAACCCATAAACTATCGTGGTAATTCGATAAGAGACATCATGGTATGCATCATATCCAATAGGGTGCAGTTATGATGTTCGGACACACCATCACACTATGGTGTTCCAGGCTGTATTAGTTGTGAAACAATTTCCACAATGTCTTAATTCTGTGCCAAACTCGTAATTCAGATATTCATCTCTATGATCATATCATAGATATTTTATCCTCTTGTCACGACGATCTTTCAACTTCACCCTGAAATTACTTGAACCTTTCAATAATTCAGACTCGTTTCATCAAGTAAATATACTCAACATCTACTCAAATCATCTGTGAAGTAAGAACATAACGATATCCACTACATGCCTCAGCACTCATTGGACTGCACACATCAAAATGTATTACTTCCAACAAGTTGCTTTCTGTTCCATTTTACTGAAAACGAGCTTTCAGTCATCTTGCCCATGTGGTATGATTTGCATGTCTCAAGTGATTCAAAATCAAGTGAGTCCAAACGATCCATCTGTATAGAGTTTCTTCATGCATATCTACCAACAAACATGGTTCGCATGTCTCAATCCTTTCAAAAATGAGTGAGTCCAAAGATCCATCAACATGGAGCTTCTTCATGCGTTTTATACCAATATGACTCAAATTGCAGTGCCACATTTGTGTGGTACTATCATTACTATCTTATACCTTTGGCATGAAAATGTGTATCACTACGATCGGGATGGTATTATTCAAATAAACAGAGTAACCATTATTCTCCTTAAATGAATAACCGTATCGCGATAGACATAATCCAATCATGTCTATGCTCAACGCAAACACCAAATAACAATTATTAGGTTTAATACCAATCTCGATGGTAGAGGGAGCGTGCGAATATTTGATCAACCTTGGAAATACTTCCAACACATATCGTCATCTCACCTTTAGCTAGTCTCTTATTCCGTAGCCTTTTATTTCGAGTTACTAACACTTAGCAACCGAACCGGTATCTAATACCCTGTGCTACTAGGAGTACTAGTAAAGTACACATTTAATATAAATGTCCAATATACTTCTTTCAACCTTGCCAGCCTTCTCATCTACCAAGTATCTAGGGTGGTTCTGCTTCAGTGACCGTTCCCCTTATTACAGAAGCACTTAGTCTCGGGTTTGGGTTCAACTTTGGGTTTCTTCACTAGAGCAGCAGCTGAATTGCCGTTTCATGAAGTATCCCTTCTTGCCCTTGCCCTTCTTGAAACTAGTGGTTTCACCAACCATCAACAATTGATGCTCCTTCTTGATTTCTACTTTTGTGGTGTCAAACATCGCGAATATCTCAAGGATCATCATATATGTCCCTGATATATTATAGTTCATCACGAAGCTCTAGCAGCTTGGTGGTAATGACTTCGGAGAAACATCACTATCTCATCTGGAAGATCAACTCCCACGATTCAATGATTGTTGTACTCAGACAATCTGAGCACAAGCTCAACAATTGAGCTTTTCTCCTTAGTTTGCAGGCTAAGAAAATCGTCGGAGGTCTTATACCTCTTGACGTGGGCACGAGCCTGAAATCCCAATTTCAGCCCTCGAAACATCTCATATGTTTCGCGACGTTTCAAAACGTCTTCGGTGCCTCAACTCTAAACCGTTTAACTGAACTATCACGTAGTTATCAAAATGTGTATGTCAGATGTTCGCAACATCCACAGACAACGTTCGAGGTTCAGCACACTGAGCGGTGCATTAAGGACATAAGCCTTCTATGAAGCAATGAGGACAAACCTCAGTTTACGGACCTAGTCCGCATAATTACTACTATCAACTTTCAACTAAATTTTCTCTAGGAACATATCTAAACAGTAGAACTGAAGCGCGAGCTACGACATAATTTGCGAAGACCTTTTGACTATGTTCAGGATAATTAAGTTCATCTTATGAACTCCCACTCAGATAGACATCCCTCTAGTCATCTAAGTGATTACATGATCCGAGTCAACTAGGCCGTGTCCGATCATCACGTGAGACGGACTAGTCATCATCGGTGAACATCTTCATGTTGATCGTATCTACCATACGACTCATGCTCGACCTTTCGGTCTCTTGTGTTCCGAGGCCATGTATGTACATGCTAGGCTCGTCAAGTCAACCTAAGTGTTTCACGTGTGTAAATCTGGCTTACACCCGTTGTATGTGAACGTAGAATCTATCACACCCGATCATCACGTGGTGCTTCGAAACGACGAACTTTCGCAACGGTGCACAGTTAGGGGGAACACCTTCTTGAAATTATGAGGGATCATCTTATTTACTACCGTCGTTCTAAGCAAATAAGATGATAAAACATGATAAACATCACATGCAATCAAATAATAAGTGACATGATATGGCCAATATCACATAGCTCCTTTGATCTCCATCTTGGGGCTCCATGATCATCTTGTCACCGGCATGACACCATGATCTCCATCATCATGATCTCCATCATCGTGTCTCCATGAAGTTGCTCGCCAACTATTACTTCTACTACTAAGGCTAACACGTTTAGCAATAAAGTAAAGTAATTTACATGGCGTTTCTCAATGACACGCAGGTCATACAAAAAATAAAGACAACTCCTATGGCTCCTGCCGGTTGTCATACTCATCGACATGCAAGTCGTGATTCCTATTACAAAAGAACATGATCATCTCATACATCACATATCATTCATCACATTTTGGCCATATCACATCACATAGCATACCCTGCAAAAACAAGTTAGACGTCCTCTAATTGTTGTTGCAGTTTTACGTGGCTGCTATGGGTTTCTAGCAAGAACGTTTCTTACCTACGCAAAACCACAACGTGATATGCCAATTGCTATTTACCCTTCATAAGGACCCTTTTCATCGAATCCGATCCGACTAAAGTAGGAGAGACAGACACCCGCTAGCCACCTTATGCAACTAGTGCATGTCAGTCGGTGGAACCTGTCTCACGTAAGAGTACGTGTAAGGTCGGTCCGGGCCGCTTCATCCCACGATGCCGCCGAATCAAGATAAGACTAGTAACAAGCAATTGAACAAATCAACGCCCACAACTACTTTGTGTTCTACTCGTGCATAAACTACGCATAGACCTAGCTCATGATGCCACTGTTGGGGAACGTAGCAGAAATTCAAAATTTTCCTACGTGTCACCAAGATCTATCTATGGAGAAACCAGCAACGAGGGGAAGGAGAGTGCATCTACATACCCTTGTAGATCGCTAAGCGGAAGCGTTCAAGAGAACGGGGTTGAAGGAGTCGTACTCGTCGTGATCCAAATCACCGGAGATCCTAGTGCCGAACGGACGGCACCTCCGCGTTCAACACACGTACAGCCCGGTGACGTCTCCCATGCCTTGATCCAGCAAGGAGAGAGGGAGAGGTTGAGGAAGACTCCATCCAGCAGCAGCACAACGGCGTGGTGGTGGTGGAGGAGCGGTGATCCAGCAGGGCTTCGCCAAGCACCGCGAGATATGAGGAGAAAGAGAGGTAGGGCTGCGCCAGGGAGAGGTCAGAAACTCATGTGTTGGCAGCCCCAAAGACCTCAACTATATATAGGGGAGAGGGAGGGGGCTGCGCCCCCACCTAGGGTTCCACCCTAGGGGCGGCAGGCCAGAGGGGAGAGGGAGGCGCACCAGGCATGGGCCCTAAGGCCCATCTGCCCTTAGGGTTTGCCCCCCTCCTCCCCTTAGGCGCCTTGGGCCCTTGTGGGGGGGCGCACCAGCCCACCTGGGGCTGGTCCCCTCCCACACTTGGCCCATGCAGCCCTCCGGGGCTTGTGGCCCCACTTGGTGGACCCCCGGGACCCTCCCGGTGGTCCCGGTACGTTACCGATAAACCCGAAACTTTTCCGGTGACCAAAACAGGACTTCCCATATATAAATCTTTACCTCCGGACCATTCCGGAACTCCTCGTGACGTCCGGGATCTCATCCGGGACTCCGAACAACATTCGGTAACCACATATATATTCCTTATAACCCTAGCGTCATCGAACCTTAAGTGTGTAGACCCTACGGGTTCGGGAACCATGCAGACATGACCGAGACGTTCTCCGGTCAATAACCAACAGCGGGATCTGGATACCCATGTTGGTTCCCACATGTTCCACGATGATCTCATCGGATGAACCACGATGTCGAGGATTCGATCAATCCCGTACAATTCCCTTTGTCTAGCGGTATTGTACTTGCCCGAGATTCGATCGTCGGTATCCGATACCTTGTTCAATCTCGTTACCGGCAAGTCTCTTTACTCGTTCCGTAACACATCATCCCATGATCAACTCCTTGGTCACATGTGCATATGATGATGTCCTACCGAGTGGGCCCAGAGATACCTCTCCGTTACACGGAGTGACAAATCCCAGTCTCGATTCGTGCCAACCCAACAGACACTTTCGGAGATACCCGTAGTGTACCTTTATAGCCACCCAGTTACGTTGTGACGTTTGGCACACCCAAAGCATTCCTACGGTATCCGGGAGTTGCACAATCTCATGGTCTAAGGAAATGATACTTGACATTAGAAAAGCTTTAGCATACGAACTACACGATCTTGTGCTAGGCTTAGGATTGGGTCTTGTCCATCACATCATTCTCCTAATGATGTGATCCCGTTATCAACGACATCCAATGTCCATGGTCAGGAAACCGTAACCATCTATTGATCAACGAGCTAGTCAACTAGAGGCTTACTAGGGACATGGTGTTGTCTATGTATCCACACATGTATTTGAGTTTCCTATCAATACAATTCTAGCATGGATAATAAACGATTATCATGAACAAGGAAATATAATAATAATAACTAATTTATTATTGCCTCTAGGGCATATTTCCAACAGTCTCCCACTTGCACTAGAGTCAATAATCTAGTTTAATATTGCTTTTACGAACCACAGTTGAAGCTTTAGCATGATCCTTTATCTAACAGGGAAAGGTGGTTTCTCAACATAACAAGTAGGAACAATAGGATCATTATAAGTGACAGTCTTTTCTTCAACTTTAATAGGTGCAGCTACTTTTACTTCTATGGGAGGATGATATTTAAACCACTTCTCCTTAGGGAGATCAACATAAGTAGCAAAAGATTCACAGAAAGAAGCTACTATCTCAGAATCAAGTCCATATTTAGTGCTAAACTTACGGAAAATATCGGTTATCCATAAAAGATTTAACACAATCAAACTTAGGTGTCATACCTGACTCCTTACCTGTCGAGATCCCAATCTTCAGAGTTGCGTTTAATTCTATCCAATAAATCCCATCTAAATCCAATAGTCTTCATCATAAAAGAGCCAGCACAAGAAGTATCGAGCATGGTGCGATTATTTTCAGAAAGCCGAGCATAAATTTTGAATAATCATTTCTCTGAGAGCTCATGATTGGGGCATGAATATAACATTGATTTAAGCCTCCCCCAAGCTTGAGCGATGCTTTCTCCTTTGCGAGGCCAAAAATTATATATATAATTGCGATCACGATGAACAAGATGCATAGGATAAAACTTCTGATGAAATTCCAATTTCAATCGTTTGTAATTCCAAGACCTCATATCATCACATAGCCTATACCATGTCGATGCATCTCCCCTCAAAGATAAGGGGAAGACCTTCTTCTTAACAACATCTCCGGGTACACCTGCAAGCTTAAATAATCCACAAACTTCATCCACATATATCAGATGTTCATCAGGATGTTTTGTTCCATCTCCTAAAAAAGGATTAGCTAGCAGTTTTTCTATCATACCCGAAGGAACTTCAAAGCAAGCAATTTTCATTTTCATTTTCAGTAGGTTCAGTAGGTTGAGGAGCAACTCTTTGCTCTACTGGTCGGGGTGAAGATACCCCGAACAAGCCCCTCAGAGGATTACTTTCCATAGTAACAAGTGACAGTAAATTTCAGCACACTATATAAATTTTTCCTAATTCCACCTACCAAAGGCGCTTCACTCCCCGGCAACGGCGCCAGAAAAGAGTCTTGATGACCCACAAGTATAGGGGATCTATCGTAGTCCTTTGGATAAGTAAGAGTGTCGAACCCAACGAGGAGCAGAAGGAAATGATAAGCGGTTTTCAGCAAGGTATTCTCTGTAAGTACTGAAATAAGTGGTAACAGATAGTTTTGTGATAATAAATTGTAACGAGCAACACAGTAACAAAAGTAAATAAAGTGCAGCAAGGTGGCCCAATCCTTTTTGTAGCAAAGGACAAGCCGGAACAAACTCTTATATAAGGAAAAGCGCTCCCGAGGACACATGGGAATATCGTCAAGCTAGTTTTCATCACGTTCATATGATTCGCGTTCGGTACTTTGATAATTTGATATGTGGGTGGACCGGTGCTTGGGTGCTGTTCTTACTTGAACAAGCATCCCACTTATGATTAACCTCTATTGCAAGCATCCGCAACTACAACAAAAGTATTAAGGTAAACCTAACCATAGCATGAAACATATGGATCCAAATCAGCCCCTTACGAAGCAACGCATAAACTAGGGTTTAAGCTTCTGTCACTCTAGCAACCCATCATATACTTATTACTTCCCAATGCCTTCCTCTAGGCCCAAATAATGGTGAAGTGTTATGTAGTCGACGTTCACATAACACCACTAGAGGCTAGACAACATACACTCATCAAAATATCGAACGAATACCAAATTCACATGACTAATAGCAAGACTTCTCCCTTGTCCTCAGGAACAAACGTAACTACTCACAAAGCATAACATGTTCATAATCAGAGGGGTATTATATGCATAATAGGATCTGAACATATGATCTTCCACCAATTAAACCAACTAGCATCAACTACAAGGAGTAATTAACACTACTAGCAACCTACTAGCACCAATCCCGGACTTGGAGACAAGAATTGGATACAAGAGATGAACTAGGGTTTTGAGATGAGATGGTGCTGAATGATGTTGATGGAGATTGCCCTCTCCTCGATGAGAGGAGCGTTGGTGATGACGATGGCGATGATTTCCCCCTCCGGGAGGGAAGTTTCCCCGGCAGAACAGCTCTGCCGAGCTCTAGATTGGATCCGCCAAGGTTCCGCCTCGTGGCGGCGGAGTTTCGTCCCGAAAGGTTGCTTCTTATTTTTTTTCTCGAAAGACTTCATATAGGAGAAGATGGTCATCAGAGAGCCACCAGGGGGCCCACAAGGCAGGGGGCGCGCCCTAGGGGGCGCCCCACCCTCGTGAGAAGGGTGTGGGCCCCCTGGTCTTCATCTTTGGCGAGAATTTTTCATTATTTATTATAAGGTGTTCCGTGGAGTTTCAGGACTTTTGGAGTTGTGCAGAATAGGTCTCGTAATATTTGCTCCTTTTCCAGCCCAGAATTCCAGCTTCCAGCATTCTCCCTCCTTATGTAAACCTTGTAAAATAAGAGAGAATAGTCATAAGTATTGTGACATAATGTGAAATAATAGCCCATAATGCAATAAATATCGATATAAAAGCATGATGCAAAATGGACGTATCACCGCCCTTCCTCATTTCTTGCCCGGCCCCCATGGACGACTTCATAGTCATCTTCATCACCTTGCCACCGATAGCCATCCATGAAACCATGCAAGAGCAGGTGGTCCCGCACCTGTACAGAATCCGGGTCCATATGGCTCTTCATCTTGCATCTTCGACATGGACATCGTATCTCCGTCTCATTCTTTTGAAGCATCTCGGCCTTCGCGGAGCTCAAAAACCAATTCACGATGCCTTCGGTCATCGTGCGGACCATGGTCGCCTGCGGGGTAGAGCAAAACGATATTTTAGAACCAAAAAAAATTTTGGCATGACTTTGCCTAAAAATAGGACCAAAAAGAATGCATAGTGCCAAATTCTCGCCGAAACGGAAATGAATCAACATTCCGGCAAAATATTGGCAACTATCGCATTTGAAATACTGGTACCTGCAAACACAAACATATGCAACACCACAAACATATGCAACACCACAAACATACGTAGATCTAGGCCATAAAAAGTGCATGTGCACGTTGTTGGAGGGAGAAAAAAGTAGATCTACAACATAAAGAAAGCTTTCCCCTTACTTACCTATCAAAAAAGGAAATTTAACCACTTAATTTGGGTGAATCTATGGTGCAAATGAGGTGAGGAGGAGGAGGCAGCCGAGACAAGCTTGGAGGAGGAGGTGGAGAGAATGAAGTGGGGAAAGTGAGTGTGGTAGGTGGCTGTCCAAAATATCTAGCTGCTCTCAGGTTACCAATGGCGCACCACCTAATAATGCGCCATTAGTAACCCTGGTTACTAATGGCGCACATGTTACGTGGTGCGCCATTACTAGTTTGAACTAGTAATGGCGCACTATACCCTGGTGCGCCATTACTAGTTTTGAAAAAAAAAAGTAAAAAAAATGTTAGTAGTGGCGCACCACCTAACAATGCGCCATCAGTAATCCTGGTTACTAATGGCGCACCTGTTACGTGGTGCGCCATTACTAGTTTTGCAAAAAAAATAGTTGTTAGTAGTGGCGCACCATGGTTGTGGTGCGCCATTACTAGTTTGAACTAGCAATGGTGGACTATGCCCTGGTGCGCCATTACTAGTTTTGGAAAAAATTATTAGTAGTGGCGCACCGTGGGTGTGGTGCGCCATTAGTGATATGGACACTAATGGCGTACCTACACATGGTGCGCCACTGCTATATAACAGTGGCGCACCACATATGAGGTGCGCCATTAATGTCCATATTAGCTATAGCCCTTTTCCTAGTAGTGTGAAATGGAAATGGAAATTAAGTTTCTATGATCTGATCGTGGAGGTGAATATTTGAGTTATGAGTTTGGTCTTCATTTGAAACAACGCGGAATAGTTTCGCAACTCACGCCACCTGGAACACCACAACGTAATGGTGTGTCCGAACGTCGTAACCGCACTTTATTAGATATGGTGCAATCTATGATGTCTCTTACTGATTTACCGCTATTGTTTTGGGTTTATGCTTTAGAGACGGATGCAGGGCACCATCGAAATCCGTTGAGACGACACCATATGAACTGTGGTTTGGCAAGAAACCCAAGTTGTCGTTTCTTAAAGTTTGGGGCTGTGATGCTTATGTGAAAAAGCTTCAACTTGATAAGCAAGAACCCAAATCAGAGAAATGTGTCTTCATAGGATACCCAAAGGAAACTGTTGGGTACACCTTCTATCATAGATCTGAAGGCAAGATATTCGTTGCTAAGAATGGATCCTTTCTAGAGAAGGAGTTTCTCTCGAAAGAAGTGAGTGGGAGGAAAGTAGAACTTGATGAGGTAACTGTACCTTCTCCCTTATTGGAAAGTAGTTCATCACAGAAATCAGTTCCAGTGATTCCTACACCAATTAGTGAGGAAGTTATTGATGTTGATCATGAAACTTCTGATCAAGTTACCACCGAACCTTGTAGGTCAACCAGAGCAAGATCCGCACCAGAGTGGTACGATAATCCTGTCCTGGAGGTCATGTTACCTGACCATGACAAACCTACGAACTATGAGGAAGCAATGATGAGCCCAGATTCCGTGAAATGGCTTGAGGCCATGAAATCTGAGATGGGATCCATGTATGAGAACAAAGTGTGGACTTTGGTTGACTTGCCCGATGATCGGCAAGCCATTGAGAATAAATGGATCTTCAAGAAGAAGACTAACGCTGACAGTAATGTTACTGTCTACATAGCTCGACTTGTTGCGAAAGGTTTTTGACAAGTTCAAGGAGTTGACTACGATGAGACCTTCTCACCCGTACCGATGCTTAAGTCCGTTCGAATCATGTTAGCAGCTGCCGCATTTTATGATTATGAAATTTGGCAAATGGATGTCAAAACTGCATTCCTTAATGGATATCTTAAAGAAGAGTTGTATGATGCAACCAGAAGGTTTTGTGAATCCTAAAGGTGCTAACAAAGTGTGCAAGCTCCAGCGATCCATATATGGACTAGTGCAAGCATCTCGGATTTGGAATATACGCTTTGATGAGTTGATCAAAGCATATAGTTTTATACAGACTTTTGGAGAAGCCTGTATTTACAAGAAAGTGTGTGAGAGCTTTGTAGCATTTCAGATATTATATGTGGATGACATATTGTTGATCAGAAATGATACTAAATTTCTAGATAGCATAAAAGGATACTTTAATAAGTATTTTTCAATGAAAGACCTCGGTGAAGTTGCTTACATATTGAGCATCAAGATCTATAGAGATAGATCAAGACGCTTGATAAATTTTTTCAATAAGTACATACCTTGACAAGTTTTTTAAGTAGTTGAAAATGGAACAGTCAAAGAAGGAGTTCTTGCCTGTGTTGTAAGGTGTGAAGTTGAGGAAAGACTCAAAACCCGACCACGACAGAAAATAGAAAGAGAACGAAAAGTAATTCCCTATGCCTCAGTCATAGGTTCTATAAAGTATGCTATGCTATGTACCAGACCTATTGTATACCTTAACATGATATTGGCAAGGGAGTACAATAGTGATCTAGGAGTAGATCACTGGACAACGGTCAAAATTATCCTTAGAGGACTAAGGAAATATTTATCGGTTATGGAGGTGATAAAAGAGTTCATCGTAAAGAGTTACGTCGATGCAAGATTTTGACACCGATCTAGATGACTCTAAGTGTCGATCTAGATACATATTGAAAGTGGGAGCAATTATCTAGAGTAGCTCCGTGCAGAATATTGTAGACATAGAAATTTGCAAGATACATACGGATCTGAATGTTGCAGACCCATAGACTAAACTTCTCTCACAAGCAAAAATGATCACTCTTTGGTTGTTAATCACATAGCGATGTGAACTAGATTATTGACTATAGTAAACCCTTTGGGTGTTAGTCACATGAATATATGAACTAATCACATAAAGATGTGAACTATTGGTGTGAAATCACATGACGATGTGAACTAGATTATTGACCCTAGTGCAAGTGGGAGACTGAAGGAAATATACCCTAGAGGCAATAATAAAGTTGTTATTTATATTCCTTAGATCATGATCAATGTTAATTATTCATGCGGGAATTGTATTAGCCGGAAACTTAGTACATGTGTGAATACATAGACAAACAAAGTGTCCTTAGTATGCCTCTACTTGACTAGCTCGTTAATCAAAGATGGTTAAGTTTCCTAGCCATAGACATGTGTTGTCATTTGATGAACGGGATCACATCATTAGAGAATGATGTGATGGACAAGACCAATCCGTTAGCTTAGCACTATGATCGTTTAGTTTATTGCTATTTCTTTCTTCATGACTTATACATGTTCCTATGACTATGAGATTATGCAACTCCCGAATACCGAAGGAACACTTAGTGTGCTATCAAACGTCACAACATAACTGGGTGATTATAAAGATGCTCTACAGGTGTCTCCGATGGTGTTTGTTGAGTTGGCATAGATCGAGATTAGGATTTGTCACTCTGATTGTCGGAGAGGTATCTCTGGGGCCCTCTCGGTAATGCACATCACTATAAGCCTTGCAAGCAATGTGACTAATGAGTTAGTTGCAGCATGATGCGTTACGGAACGAGTAAAGAGGCTTGCCAGTAACGATATTGAACTAGGTATGGTGATACCGATGATCGAATCTCAGGCAAGTAACATATCGATGACAAAGGGAACAACGTATGTTGTTTTGCGGTTTGACCAATAAAGATCTTTGTAGAATATGTAGGAGCCAATATGAGCATCCAGGTTCCGCTATTGTTTATTGACCAGAGATGTGTCTCGGTCTTGTCTACATAGTTCTCGAACCCGTAGGGTCCGCACGCTTAATGTTCAATGACGATTTGTATTATGTGTTATGTGATTTGATGTACCGAAGTTTGTTCGGAGTCCCGGATGAGATCACCAACATGACGAGGAGTCTCGAAATAGTCGAGAGGTAAATATTCATATATTGGAATGTTGCATTTGGACATCGGAATGGTTCTGAGTGGTTCGGGCATTTTTCCGGAGTACCGGGAGGTTACCGGAACCCCCCGGGAGAAGTTATGGGCCTTATGGGCCATAAGAGGGAAGCACACCATCCCACAAGGGCCTGGTGCGCCCCTCCCCTTGGGCAGGAGGCCGATTCGGACTAGGAGAAGGGGCCCCCCTTTCCTTCTCCTTCTCTCTTCCCCCTTTCCTACTCCGTGTGGGAGGTGGAATCCTACTAGGACTAGGGAGTCCCAGTAGGACTCCACACCTTGGCACGCCCTCCTAGGGCTGGCTGCCTCTCCCTCTCCCCCATTTATATACGGAGATAGGGGCACCCCAAATACACACAAGTTGATCTTTAGCCGTGCGCGTTGTCCCCCTCCACAGTTTTACACCTCGGTTATATTGTCGTAGTGCTTAGGGAAAGCCCTGCGCCGGCAACTTCATCATCACCGTCACCACGCCGTCATGCTGAAGGAACTCTCCCTCAGCCTCAACTGGATCAATACTTCGAGGGACATCACCGAGCTGAACGTGTGCAAATCACGGAGGTGTCGTACATTCGGTACATGGATCGGTTGGATCGCGAAGACGTTCGACTACATCAACCGCGTTACTAAACACTTCCGCTTTCGGTCTACGAGGGTACGTAGACACACTCTCCCCTCTCGTTGCTATGAATCTCCTAGATAGATCTTGTGTGATCATAGGTAAATTTTTTGAAATACTTGTTCCCCAACACTACGGTAATGTGCGCTGGTGAATGTGGACCGTTTGACTGGTCAATTGATCGTGTCATCAACAAATTACGGAGTTGTATGGTGAGTCAGTGACCGTATGATCACCATAAAATGTATTTTATTAACACAGTACAAACTCAAACTACCATTTGTTTCTTTCATATATGTGCTGATAGGTGGGCCCCACGGTTACGCACGCTGATGGTGCAACACTAGTTGCGCCACATGGAACGTTTAACTGGTCAATTTATCGTGTCATCAACAAATTACGGAGTTGTACAGGTGATCCAGTGACCGTATAATCACGATATGTATTTTTTTTAACACAGTACACACGCAAGCGCTCATATATACGCGCAAACACTCCCCGCTATAAGCGCACACACACACACCCTACCCCTATGAGCACCTTCGAGAAAGTGAGCGAGCATATGATCTTGAGATTTTCCAAAGTCACCATAGGTGCCTCATAGTCGAGGGGAACGTCTTCTCCCATTGAACGCACAACGCCAGAAAATACTGAAATTAATCCAGGATAAATGCGAGCACCAGGACTTTAACCCTAGTGGGTCGGGGAAACTACTGTCCTCCTAACCATCCAACCACAGGTTGGTTAGCAGCAGAAAATGTATATGGTGACCGTGATGAGCTTATTCTGAAGTCCAGTGACCATATCGTGCTTTCACTTCAAATACAATGACTGATAACCCACAAGTATAGGGGATCGCAACAGTTTTCGAGGGTAGAGTATTCAACCCAAATGTATAGGGGGAGCCAAAGAATATTTGAAAGTATTAGCATCTGAGTTGTCAATTCAACCACACCTGGAGATTAATTATCTGCAATAGCGTGATCAGTAGCAAAGTAATATGATAGTTTTGATAGTAGTGATAGTACAATAGTAACGGTAATAGTGATGCCAGTATTTTTGTAGCAAGTGCAATAGTAACGATAGCAGTAATAACTTAGCAAGAACAATATAAGTGAAATTTGTAGGCATTGGATCGGTAATTTGTTGGATGATATTCATCATGTGACAGTCATAACCTAGGGCGATACGACACTAGCTCCAGTTCATAAATATAATGTAGTCATGTATTCTGTAAATAGTCATACGTGCTTATGGAAAGAACTTGCATGACATCTTTTGTCCTACCCTCCCGTGGCAGCGGGGTCCAATTGGAAACTAAGGGATATTAAGGCCTCCTTTTAATAGAGAACCAAAACAAAGCATTAACACACGATGAATACATGAACTCCTCAAACTACGGTCATCACCGGGAGTGGTCCCGACTATTGTCACTCTGGGGTTACCGGATCATAACACATAGTAGGTGAGTATAACTTGCAAGATCGGATCTAGAACATGGATATAATGGTGATAACATAAACGGTTCAGATCTGAAGTCATGGCACCCAGGCCCAAAGTGACAAGCATTAAGCATGGCAAAGTCATAGCAACGTCAATCTCAGAACAGAGTGTATACTAGGGATCAATCCCTAACAAAACTAACTAGATTACATGATGAATCTCATCCAACTCCTCACCGACCAGCGAGCCTACGAAGGAATTACTCACTCCCGGTGGGGAGCATCATGGAATTGGTGATGGAGAAGGGTTGGTGATGATGAAGATCGAAGATCCCCCTCTCCGGAGCCCCAAACGGACTCCAGATCTGGCCTCCCGATGAAGAATAGGAGGTGACAGCAGCTCCGTCTCGTGGAACGCGATAATTTTTTTCCCTAATTTTCTCTCCGAATATGTGATTTTATAGTATCAGGGTTGAGGTCTGCGGGGCCACCAGGTGGGGACAACCGACCTGGGCGCGCCAGGAGGGGGGCGCCCTGGTGGGTTGTGCCCACCCAGGTGCCCCCCTCCGGTGGATCTTGGCTCCAAAAAATCTCTTTATTGATATAAAAATTCCTCGCAAAGTTTCACTCCATTCCGAGAACTTTTATTTCTGCACAAAAACAACACCATGGTAGTTCTGCTGAAAACAACATCAGTCCGGGGTTTATTTCATTCAAATCATGCAAATTAGAGTAAAAAACAAGAGGAAACACTACAAAAAGAATACACTTCCGTGATGATACGTGTTTGTCATAGTAGGTCACGTTTTCTGTCATGCATGTACATCCATGACAATTTTATGACAGAATCAAGATAGTCATACATGTGCTGTCGTAGAAGTATTGCATGACATTACCAAAATTATCATCATGGAAGTGTCCACTTCCATGATGATAAATCGCGCGTCACAGAAGTGCTTTCGTCAAGGGTGACCGACACGTGGCATCCATCGTAACGGAAAGTCGTTAAGCTATCGTGTCCGGTTTTGGATCCGATAACCCGTTAACAGCCCCGACCAATGGGGATTTTCCACGTGCAAAATCATCATTGGCTGGAGGAAACACGTGTCGGCTCGCCGTTGGGACAGATGTCATCCACTCATTGGACCCAAAGCGCCTATGATACGTCGACACGTGGCACGGCCCAACAGAGGCCCATTCCTGTGAAAAGGCCGGCTCGTTTGACTTGGTTAAAAGGTGGCGGCCTGGCCCACGACAAGCCTGTTAATGGCCCATTCGCATATAGCCCATTTAAAGCCCGCTAACCCAGGGCCTGTTTACGGCCTATCCAAATTAGGCACTGTATCGTCATCTGGGTCGTCCAATATAATTCCAGCCCGTTTTAACTTCCGGCCCATGTATGGCCCATGACGTCTTTCGGCCCATATGAGGCCCTTAGTAACTCTCGGCCCATTAACGGCCCGTGGTAAAACTGTCCCATAATGAATAGTGTCTCACTTTATACCCATTAACGGCACGTGGTGAAACTGGCCCGTAATGAATAGTGTATCACTTTATACCCATTAACGGCCCATTATTTCGTTGGGCCGTTTCCAGCCCATGTTATCTTTCGGCCTTCTCAGGGCCCATTTATTTTTGGGCTCATTTCCAGCATTCGTTTACTTACGGCCTGTACTCTCATTTTCTGCTTGTGGGCCAAATTCAACCTGTGGTTACAGTCGGCCCGTTTGTGGCCCGTTAATACATTGGGTCGTTTTCATAGCGTCATCAAATACGGCCGATTAACGACGACCCATTATGGTCGGCCCATGAACGGACGATTTCAACTCTAGCCCATTTACGACCATAATGTGGTCTGTTATTGGCCCTTGTTTGGCCAACCGATCATACGGCCCGTAGAAGGCCCATTGATGATACGGCCCGTAGAAGGCTCATTGTGTCTACGGCCCGTATAAGGCCCATTGTTTCTATGCTGCAGAAAGCCCGTTGTTTCTATGGCCCTTAGAAGGCGCATTGTTTCTATGGCCCGTAGGAGGCCCATGTTAACTACAGTAAATATGTAGCCCATGGTTATTGTGGCCTAGTTTTAAAAAATAGGTTATTGCGGCCACTAGCAAACCGCGGAAAAAGAACTACACTGACTACAAGAAAACAAATAAACAAGACAATAAGGAAATAAATAGGCAAGCAACTTATGCTAGGCTATCACGGCTATTACACATATTACATCCACTGGGCATCAAAGTTCGCCACCAGTGCAATTATAGGGAACAAAGAAGCATATAAACGCCGCAGCAAAACAAGTCCAGAACTAAAACCACTTCAGAAGAGTTCAATAAACAATATCCTGGGTACCCATAATGCTGGCAAGATGCTTAGCAAGCTTATTAACTTTCTCTTGTTTGGCGTTTAAATCCTACAGCACTTGTTGTTGCACCAGAAAGCATGCATCTGAATTCTGCAGGGGCTTCCTCAGTCCTTCAGCTTCCTGTCGCATAACATCTGATTGATGTATTTCAACTTGAAGTTGAGACTCAAGAAGTCGAACGTATTCACGCAGCGAGTTCGAGGAGCTGGTGCAAGCAGTAGTAGCCAGTAACTCGAACACTACATCAAGACAGGACTTCGGGGTTGTCTCAGTGTCTTCAATATAGTTTTTATTAGCTTTCTTGGAGACCAACAGGGATGTCTCACTATCTTGAACCTTATCTGCATTACTTCCTTTACCATTGCATAATGGGGTACTCTTCTCCAATATTTTACCCACGATCTAAAGGAGAAACAAACAAACACATCACAGGTTTACAATGTAGTATATGAAACTCATTTTGGTAAACCAGTTTAGTAGTAAGGTGGACAGGATAACAACATGAAACAAACATATATCTATGTAGTATGGTCGTTGTATGGTCCCTATCATTCTAGTTTATGTTGCCAAATCAAGATAGATACAGTTTGAATCATATCTATTTAAGACAAAGCAGCATAGACAGAGTATAAGTATGGGAAACTACACAGCAATAACAACACTTGTAATGTGCATGGCATGAGAACATAACTATTTATTCAATTGAAACTGAAATCAACATAGAGCAAGTTACAACAGCAAACACGTTAAAGAAACAGGTTTAAAACATACCTATTGTGCCATTGGAGTTTCAATTGCATCCTTCAAATTTGAAATTAGTTGGTATGAGTAAATACAGTGATGCAAGAGCAAAGTAGTATGAACCATAGCTACGGAACCTGACCTGAGAACAATTCTTCTTCTGCTTTAAGCGTTGACTTGGGGTTCGGAGTGGTGGTCCTCATGCTTTGGGCACTGCAGTTGCCTTACTAACTGCTCGTGTTTGGGTGCTCTGTGGTGGAGACGGTGCTGTGTCAACGGGAACTGGGTTACTATCTGCTGGGGTTGGGGTTAGAAGGGGTGTAGCTGGTTCTCTGTCCAATTGGGTAGGGGTACAATCTGCGTGAGTCTGGGTTATGTGTGGTGGGGCTGGTTCTTAGGCAAGTACAACCGTGGTTCTATCTCCATCGACAGGTAGCACGATCTTTTCTGAAGACCGTGTTTTTACTCCCATGGATACTGCCATCACCCCCTCCAATTGAAATGGTTGATAAACAAGAAAAGTAATTGAATGTACAGACATTATAAGATAGACCGGTGCAATGGATAGTAGGGAAGAAAATAGTGCATGAAATAATTCACATTTATGTTGTCTAACCAAACAGAATAGTAGGACATAATTTCACATATATGATGGCTAATTAAACAGGATAGCATGACACAATTTCACATGTATGATGGCTAACTAAACAAGATAGAATGACATACTTCAAAATATGATGAGTATGTAAACAAGATGACATGATATAACTATATGATGTGTCTATTAAAGTGGTTGGCATGCCATAAATCACAAACATGTCGTCGATGGAAACATGATGGCATGATATAATTCACGGATAGAATGACATAATTCAAAATATGATGACTATGTGAACAGGATGAGATGATATAACTATATTATGTCTTTAGAAAATGGGTTGGCATGCCATAATTCAGATACATGCTGTCTATGTAAACATCATGGCATGATATAATTCAAATATATGATTTATATACTAAGGAAGTGAGCAGAGGGCAATCGCATATATGATGTGTCAACTAAGGAAATGGCATTCAATATCGTGTATATGATGTACAAACTAAGCATTGCAATACAACATATGCATGATATGAGTAATATAACCCTGCCAAGTTTGAGCATACACCTCAGGGGGATAATAGGACTGGTCATCTGCCTCTGAATCCTCCTCTGAAGAGCTATCTATAACCAGCAAGATATCTGCTTCAGCAGGTAGCATTGTTTGCTCTGAAGACCTTGTTTTCACTCTAGATTTCTCCATCACCAATTCAAATGGCTGATGCATAGGAAGAGCAGTTGCATATACAAACATTATCGACAAAAGCAATGAGAAACACAAAAAAGGACGACATGATATAATTCACATATATGACGCTTGGCTAAACAACATGGCATTGCATAATTCACATATATAATGCCTTGCAACAAGATAGCATTGCATAATTCACATATATAATGTCTTGCAACAAGATGGCATTGCATAATTCACATCTATCTATCTATACCTATACTAATTAGAGACTCCCTAATAATTCCCACGTTAATTAGAAAATAGGAGCCGTACATCTAATGATGGGACCCGAGTTATTACGGTCTAGATTGACCCATACAATTTGCGGCTGAAAAAATTAAGTTCACTTATTAAACAGACTGATTCACAAAGCCAACATCATTCGACAGCTGTGTCAGAAGAAAAGGCCCATAGCGCTATGAGTCAAGAAAAGGCACATAGCGCTCTCCACCATCTCTTCCATTACCAAAAAAAGACCCCCGTTCACAAAAAAAGAGACCTGAACCAATCGTAATCTCTTTCTCAATCTCATCTCATCTCTCTCACTCTCTCTCTCTCTCTCTCAAACTCCCAGGTCTCTTTGCATCTCCCCATGATGACCAGATCCATGTCTCTCAAATTGGAGCAAGAAATTTGGGCATGGATCCCTCTCTCAATCACGTCTCTCTCTTTCTATCAAACTCTTAGGTCTCTTCTCTCCTCACCTCAAATTGCAGCAAGGACTCTTTTATCCTCACCTCAAATTGCATCAAGGACTCTTCTATCCTCATCTCAAATTGCAGCAAGGACGTTAGGGCGTGGATCTCCTGCTCTCGATGAGGTCATCGCACTAAAATTATTTTCCTCATGTGGATTAGGTTCCCCTTCTCACATTGATTTTTTTTGCTAGATTGGATTCAAAAAAAAATCTAAGGATTCAATTTCAAATCTAATCTTCTCACATATGCTCTTTGGATATGTCACGAAGATCGGCTTGGGGCAGAACTAAGCCCATAAGGCTAGCTTATAAATTAAGCCTGCAACCTAACATAGACCATCTCAAATCAAGGAGGCTCTATTCGTTGTCAGCATCGTCATTAGTCAGATTCTTCTATTAGGTGCGACGGTTGCCTCTGTTCAGTTGCTTTTCACCCAATTTTTAGATGATTATTTTTTCTGTTGGTTCAATCACATTGTTAGGCTTTGCACTTACTATGTAATACAAACTAATCTTTCTTTCCGATTATAAAGTCTTTGATTTGGCTAAGACTATAACAAGTTCTAATCTTCAAAATTGTGTTCTCTTATTAGGTCAAATTCTTTTGTTTTCAATTGAAACAATGGCATACGATATGCTCGATGCGATTAACAATGGGAAGGATTCCTGGAAAGCGAAGGTCAGAGTAATTAGGCTATGGGACGCCATTAACCTCAATAACAATGAACTAATTAGCCTTGACATGATACTGCTTGATGAACAGGTCAGTTTATTGGTAAAAGGATTTTTTTTCAACATAAATAGGTCACTATGATTTAAATATGGTGCGATCTATGATGTCTCTTGCCGATTTACCACTATCTTTTTGGGGCTATGCTTTAGAGACTGCCGCATTCACTTTAAAATAGGGCTCCGTCGAAATCCGTTGAGACGACACTGTTTGAATTATGGTTTGGTAAGAAACCTAAGTTGTCGTTTCTAAAAGTTTGGGGATGCGATGCTTATGTCAAGAAACTTCAACCTGAAAAGCTCGAACCCAAATCAGAAAAATGCGTCTTCATAGGATACCCTAAAGAAACTATTGGGTATACCTTCTACCTCAGATCCGAAGGCAAGATCTTTGTTGCCAAGAATGGATCCTTTCTGGAGAAAGAGTTTCTCTCGAAAGAAGTAAGTGGGAGGAAGGTAGAACTTGATGAAGTATTACCTCTTGAACCGGAAAATGGCGCAACTCAAGAAAATATTCCTGAGGCGCCTGCACCGACTAGAGAGGAAGTTATTGATGATGATCAAGATACTTCTGATCAAGCTCCTACTGAAATTCGAAAGTCCACAAGGACACGTTCTGCACCAGAGTGGTACGACAACCCTGTCTTGGAAATCATGTTGTTAGACAACAGTGAACCTTCGAACTATGAAGAAGCGATGGCAGGCCCGGATTCCTACAAATGGCTAGAAGCCATGAAATCCGAGATAGGATCCATGTATGAAAACGAAGTATGGACTTTGACTGACTTCCCGTTGAACGGCGAGCAATAGAAAATAAATGGATCTTCAAGAAGAAGACAGACGTGGATGGTAATGTGACCATCTATAAAGCTCGGCTTGTCGCTAAGGGTTATCGACAAGTTCAAGGAATTGACTACGATGAGACTTTCTCACCGGTAGCGAAGCTAAAGTCCGTCCGAATCATGTTAGCAATTGCCGCATTCTACGATTATGAAATATGGCAAATGGACGTCAAAACGGCATTCCTTAATGGTTTCCTTAAGGAAGAATTGTATATGATGCAGCCGGAAGGTTTTGTCGATCCTAAGAATGCTGACAAGGTGTGCAAGCTCCAACGCTCGATTTATGGGCTGGTGCAAGCATCTCGGAGTTGGAACATTCGCTTTGATGAGATGATCAAAGCGTTTGGGTTTACGCAGACTTATGGAGAAGCCTGCGTTTACAAGAGAGTGAGTGGGAGCTCTGTAGCATTTCTCATATTATATGTAGATGACATACTTTTGATGGGAAATATATAGAACTCTTGGACAGCATCAAGGCCTACTTGAATAAAAGTTTTTCAATGAAGGACCTTGGAGAAGCTGCTTATATATTAGGCATCAGATCTATAGAGATAGATCAAGACGCCTCATAGGTCTTTCACAAAGCACATACCTTGATAAGATTTTGAAGAAGTTCAAAATGGATCAGTCCAAGAAAGGGTTCTTGCCTGTTTGGCAAGGTGTGAGATTGAGCCTCAGCTTCAATGCCCGACACGGCAAAAGATAAAAAGAGATGAGTGTCATCCCTATGCTTCAGCCATAGGATCTATTATGTATGCCATGCTGTGTACCAACCTGATGTAAACCTTGCCGTAGTTTGGTAGGAAGGTACCAAAGTAATCCCGGCAAGGAACACTGGACAGCGGTCAAGAATATCCTAAGTACTGAAAGGACAAAGGACATGTTTCTCGTTTATGGAGGTGACGAGAGCTCGTCGTAAGGGTTACGTCGACGCTAGCTTCGACACATCTGGATGACTCTAAGTCACAAACCGGACGTGTATATGTTGAATGGTGGAGCAGTGAGCTGGTGCAGCTGCAAGCAGAGTGTCGTGGCGAGATCTACATGTGAAGCGGAGTAACATGGCAGCCTCGGAGGGCAGCACATGAAGCAATATGGGTGAAGAAGTTCATCAACCAGACCTAGGAGTCATACCCAATGCGTCGGGCCAATCAAACTCTTTTGTAACAACACTGGAGCTATTGCACTTGCCAGGAGCCCAGGTTTCACAAGAAGAACAGGCACATTCAAAGCGTCGCTTCAAACTCCATTCGTGAAAATGTTCAAGATGGAGACATAGAGATTTGTAAAGTACATACAGACCTGAATGGTAGCAGATCGTTGACTAAACCTCTCCCTAGGCAAAACATGGATCAACACCAGACCATGGGTGTTCGATTCATCACAATGTAACTAGATTATTGACTCTAGTGCAAGTGGGAGACTGTTGGAAATTATGCCCTAGAGGCAATAATAAAAGCATATATATATTTCTTTGTTCCATGGATAAATTGTCTTTATTCATGCTATAACTGTATTATTCCGGAAATCGTAAATACACGTGTGAATACATAGACCATAATATGTCCCTAGTAAGCCTCTAGTTGACTAGCTCGTGATCAACAGATAGTCATGGTTTCTGGCTATGGACATTGGATGTCGTTGATAACGGGATCAACATCATTAGGAGATGATGTGATGGACAAGACCCAATCCTAAGCATAGCACAAAGATCGTGTAGTTCGGTTTGCTAGAGCTTTTCCAATGTCAAGTATCTTTTCCTTTGAACCATTGAGATCGTGTAACTCCCGGATACCGTAGGAAGTGCTTTTGGGTGTACAAACGTCACAACGTAACTGGGTGACTATAAAGGTGCACTCCAGTATCTCCGAAAGTGTCTGTTGGGTTGACACGGATCAAGACTGGGATTTGTCACTCCGATATGACGGAGAGGTATCACTGGGCCACTCGTAATGCATCATCATAATGAGCTCAGTGACCAGTGTCTGGTCACGGGATCAATGCATTAGGGTACGAGTAAAGTGACTTGCCGGTAACGAGATTGAACAAGGTATTGGGATACCGACGATCGAATCTCGGGCAAGTAACATACCGATTGACAAAGGGAATGTATACGGGGTGCTTGAATCCTCGACATCGTGGTTCATCCGATGAGATCATCGTGGAGTATGTGGGAGCCAACATGGGTATCCAGATCCCGCTGTTGGTTATTGACCGGAGAGTCGTCTCGGTCATGTCTACATGTCTCCCGAACCCGTAGGGTCTACACACTTAAGGTTCGGTGACGCTAGGGTTGTAGGGATATGTATATGCAGTAACCCGAATGTTGTTCGGAGTCCCGGATGAGATCCCGGACGTCACGAGGAGTTCCGGAATGGTCCGGAGGTAAAGAATTATATATAGGAAGTGCTGTTTCGGCCATCGGAACAAGTTTCGGGGTCACCGGTATTGTACCGGGACCACCGGAAGGGTCCCGGGGGTCCACCGGGTGGGGCCACCTGCCCCGGGGGGTCACATGGGCTGTAGGGGGTGCGCCTTGGCCTACATGGGCCAAGGGCACCAGCCCAAGAGGCCCATGCGCCTAGGGTTTACAAGGGGAAAGAGTCCTAGGAGGGGAAGGCACCTCCTAGGTGCCTTGGGGGGAGGGAAACCCCCTTGGCCGCCGCCCCACCCTAGGAGATTGGATCTCCTAGGGCCGGCGCCCCCCCTTGGCCCTCCTATATATAGTGGGGGAAGGAGGGCTTTCATCCCACGCCTTTGGTTGCCTCCTTCTCCCTCTCCAACACCTCCTCCTCCTCCATAGCGCTTGGCGAAGTCCTGACGGAGTACTGCAGCTCCATCATCACCACACCGTCGTGCTGCTGCTGGTGCCATCTCCCTCAACCTCTCCTCTCCCCTTGCTGGATCAAGAAGGAGGAGACGTGGCTGTTCCGTACGTGTGTTGAACGCGGAGGCATCGTCCGTTCGGTGCTAAGATCTTCGGTGATTTGGATCACGTCGTGTTCGACTACCTCATCCCCGTTCTTTGAACGCTTCCGCTCACGATCTACAAGGTACGTAGATGCATCTAATCTCTCGTTGCTAGATGAAATCATAGATAGATCTTGGTGAAACCGTAGGAAAATTTTTGTTTTCTGCAACGTTCCCCAACAGTGGCATCATGAGCTAGGTCTATGCGTAGTTCTCTTGTACGAGTAGAACACAATTTGTTGTGGGCGTTGATGTTGTCAACTTTCTTGCCGCTACTAGTCTTATCTTGATTCAACGGTATTGTGGGATGAAGCGGCCCGGACCAACCTTACACGTATGCTTACGTGAGACCGGTTCCACCGACTAACATGCACAAGTTGCATAAGGTGGCTGGCGAGTGTCTGTCTCTCCTACTTTAGTTGGAGCAGATTCGATGAACAGGGTCCTTATGAAGGGTAAATAGAAGTTGACAAATCACGTTGTGGCTTTCACGTAGGTAAGAAAACGTTCTTGTTAGAACCCTACTTCAGCCACGTAAAACCTGCAACAACAATTAGAGGACGTCTAACTTGTTTTTGCAGCAAGTGCTTTGTGATATGATATGGCCAAAGTTGTGATGAATGATGAATGATCTATATGTGATGTATGAGATGTTCATGCTATTGTACAAGGAATCACAACTTACATGTCGATGAGTATGACGGTGACAGGATGATCATGGAGCCCCAAGATGGAGATCAAAGGAGCTATGTGATATTGGCCATATCATGTCACTATTATTATTTGATTGCATTTGATGTTTATCATGTTTTGCATCTTGTTTGCTTAGAACGACGGTAGTAAATAAGATGATCCCTCATAATAATTTCAAGAAAGTGTTCCCCCTAACTGTGCACCATTGCTAAAGTTCGTCGTTTTGAAGCACCACGTGATGATCGGGTGTGATAGATCCTTACGTTCACATACAACGGGTGTAAGACAAATTTACACACGCAATACACTTAGGTTGACTTGACGAGCCTAGCATGTGCATAGACATGGCCTCGGAACACAGAAGACCGAAAGGTCGAGCATGAGTCGTATAGAAGATACGATCAACATGAAGATGTTCACCGACGTTGACTAGTCCGTCTCACATGATGATCGGACACGGCCTAGTCAACTCGGATCATGTTATACTTAGATGACTAGAAGAGGGATGTCTATCTAAGTGGGAGTTCATTATAATTTGATTAGATGAACTTAATTATCATGAACTTAGTCTAAAATATTTACAATATGTCTTGTAGATCAAATGGCCAACGTAGTCCTCAACTTCAACGCGTTCCTAGAGAAAACCAAGCTGAAAGACGACGGCAGCAACTACACGGACTGGGTCCGGAACCTGAGGATCATCCTCATAGCTGCCAAGAAAGATTATGTCCTACAAGCACCGCTAGGTGATCCACCCGTCCCACAGAACCAAGACGTTATGAACGCTTGGCAGACACGTGCGGATGACTACTCCCTCGTTCAGTGCGGCATGCTTTACAGCCTAGAGCCGGGGCTCCAAAAGCGTTTTGAGAGACATGGAGCATATGAGATGTTCGAAGAGCTGAAAATGGTTTTCCAAGCTCATGCCCGGGTCGAGAGATATGAAGTCTCCGACAAATTCTTCAGCTGTAAGATGGAGGAAAATAGTTCTGTCAGTGAGCACATACTCACTATGTCTGGGTTACATAACCGCTTGACTCAGCTGGGAGTTAATCTCCCGGATGATGCGGTCATTGACAGAATCCTCCAGTCGCTTCCACCAAGCTACAAGAGCTTTGTGATGAACTTCAATATGCAGGGGATGGAAAAGACCATTCCTGAAGTATTTGCAATGCTGAAATCAGCAGAGGTAGAAGTCAAGAAGGAACATCAAGTGTTGATGGTCAATAAAACCACTAAGTTCAAGAAGGGCAAGGGTAAAAAGAACTTCGAGAAGGACGGCAAGGAAGTTGCCGCGCCCGGCAAGCAAGCTGCTGGGAAGAAGAAGTCAAAGAATGGACCCAAGCCTGAGACGGAGTGCTTTTATTGCAAAGGGAAGGGTCACTGGAAGCGGAACTGCCCCAAATACTTAGCGGACAAGAAGGCCGGCAAAGCCAAAGGTATATTTGATATACATGTAATTGATGTGTACCTTACCAGTACTCGTAGTAACTCCTGGGTATTTGATACCGGTGCCGTTGCTCATATTTGTAACTCACAGCAGGAGCTGCAGAATAAACGGAGACTGGCGAAGGACGAGGTGACGATGCGCGTCGGGAATGGTTCCAAGGTCGATGTGATCGCCGTCGGCACGCTACCTCTACATTTACCTACGGGATTAGTTATAAACCTCAATAATTGTTATTTAGTGCCAAGTTTGAGCATGAACATTGTATCAGGATCTCGTTTAATGCGAGATGGCTACTCATTTAAATCCGAGAATAATGGTTGTTCTATTTATATGAGAGATATGTTTTATGGTCATGCTTCGATGGTCAATGGTTTATTCTTAATGAATCTCGAGCGTAATGTTACACATATTCATAGTGTGGATACCAAAAGATGTAAGGTTGATAATGATAGTCCCACATACTTGTGGCACTGCCGCCTTGGTCACATAGGTGTCAAACGCATGAAGAAGCTCCATGCAGATGGGCTTTTGGAGTCTCTTGATTATGAATCATTTGACACGTGCGAGCCATGCCTCATGGGTAAGATGACCAAGACTCCATTCTCAGGAACAATGGAGCGAGCAACCAACTTGTTGGAAATCATACATACTGATGTGTGCGGTCCAATGAGTGTTGAGGCTCGCGGTGGCTATCGTTATGTTCTCACCCTCACTGATGACTTGAGTAGATATGGGTATGTCTACTTAATGAAACACAAGTCTGAAACTTTTGAAAAGTTCAAAGAATTTCAGAGTGAGGTTGAGAATCAACGTGACAGAAAAATCAAGTTTCTACGATCAGATCGTGGAGGAGAATACTTGAGTCACGAATTTAGCACACACTTAAGAAAATGTGGAATAGTTTCACAACTCACGCCGCCTGGAACACCTCAGCGTAATGGTGTGTCCGAACGTCGTAATCGCACTCTGTTAGATATGGTGCGATCTATGATGTCTCTTGCCGATTTACCACTATCTTTTTGGGGCTATGCTTTAGAGACTGCTGCATTCACTTTAAATAGGGCACCGTCGAAATCCGTTGAGACGACACCATTTGAACTATGGTTTGGGAAGAAACCTAAGCTGTCGTTTCTAAAAGTTTGGGGATGCGATGCTTATGTCAGGAAACTTCAACCTGAAAAGCTCGAACCCAAATCGGAAAAATGCGTCTTCATAGGATACCCTAAAGAAACCATTGGGTATATCTTCTACCTCAGATCCGAAGGCAAGATCTTTGTTGCCAAGAATGGATCCTTTCTAGAGAAAGAGTTTCTCTCGAAAGAAGTAAGTGGGAGGAAAGTAGAACTTGATGAAGTATTACCTCTTGAACCGGAAAATGGCGCAACTCAAGAAAATGTTCCTGAGGCGCCTGCACCGACTAGAGAGGAAGTTATTGATGATGATCAAGATACTTCTGATCAAGCTCCTACTAAAATTCGAAGGTCCACAAGGACACGTTCCGCACCAGAGTGGTACGGCAACCCTGTCTTGTAAATCATGTTGTTAGACAACGGTGAACCTTCGAACTATGAAGAAGCGATGGCGGGCCCGGATTCCGACAAATGGCTAGAAGCCATGAAATCCGAGATAGGATCCATGTATGAAAACGAAGTATGGACTTTGACTGACTTGCCCGTTGAACGGCGAGCCATAGAAAATAAATGGATCTTCAAGAAGAAGACAGACGTGGATGGTAATGTGACCATCTATAAAGCTCGGCTTGTCGCTAAGGGTTATCGACAAGTTCAAGGAATTGACTACGATGAGACTTTCTCACCGGTAGCGAAGCTAAAGTCCGTCCGAATCATGTTAGCAATTGCCGCATTCTACGATTATGAGATATGGCAAATGGACGTCAAAACGGCATTCCTTAATGGTTTCCTTAAGGAAGAGTTGTATATGATGCAGCCAGAAGGTTTTGTCGATCCTAAGAATGCTGACAAGGTGTGCAAGCTCCAACGCTCAATTTATGGGCTGGTGCAAGCATCTCGGAGTTGGAACATTCGCTTTGATGAGATGATCAAAGCGTTTGGGTTTACGCAGACTTATGGAGAAGCCTGCGTTTACAAGAAAGTGAGTGGGAGCTCTGTAGCATTTCTCATACTATATGTAGATGACATACTTTTGATGGGAAGTGATATAGAACTCTTGGACAGCATCAAGGCCTACTTGAATAAAAGTTTTTCAATGAAGGACCTTGGAGAAGCTGCTTATATATTAGGCATCAAGATCTATAGAGATAGATCAAGACGCCTCATAGGTCTTTCACAAAGCACATACCTTGATAAGATTTTGAAGAAGTTCAAAATGGATCAGTCCAAGAAAGGGTTCTTGCCTGTTTTGCAAGGTGTGAGATTGAGCTCGGCTCAATGCCCGACCACGGCAAAAGATAAAGAAGAGATGAGTGTCATCCCCTATGCTTCAGCCATAGGATCTATTATGTATGTCATGCTGTGTACCAGACCTGATGTAAACCTTGCCGTAAGTTTGGTAGGAAGGTACCAAAGTAATCCCGGCAAGGAACACTGGACAGCGGTCAAGAATATCCTTAAGTACCTGAAAAGGACAAAGGACATGTTTCTCGTTTATGGAGGTGACGAAGAGCTCGTCGTAAAGGGTTACGTCGACGCTAGCTTCGACACAGATCTGGATGACTCTAAGCCACAAACCGGATACGTGTATATGTTGAATGGTGGAGCAGTGAGCTGGTGCAGCTGCAAGCAGAGTGTCGTGGCGAGATCTACATGTGAAGCGGAGTACATGGCAGCCTCGGAGGCAGCACATGAAGCAATATGGGTGAAGGAGTTCATCACCGACCTAGGAGTCATACCCAATGCGTCAGGGCCAATCAAACTCTTTTGTGACAACACTGGAGCTATTGCACTTGCCAAGGAGCCCAGGTTTCACAAGAAGACAAGGCACATCAAGCGTCGCTTCAACTCCATTCGTGAAAATGTTCAAGATGGAGACATAGAGATTTGTAAAGTACATACAGACCTGAATGTAGCAGATCCGTTGACTAAACCTCTCCCTAGGGCAAAACATGATCAACACCAGAATTCCATGGGTGTTCGATTCATCACAATGTAACTAGATTATTGACTCTAGTGCAAGTGGGAGACTGTTGGAAATATGCCCTAGAGGCAATAATAAAAGCATTATTATTATATTTCTTTGTTCATGATAATTGTCTTTATTCATGCTATACCTGTATTATTCGGAAATCGTAATACACGTGTGAATACATAGACCATAATATGTCCCTAGTAAGCCTCTAGTTGACTAGCTCGTTGATCAACAGATAGTCATGGTTTCCTGGCTATGGACATTGGATGTCGTTGATAACGGGATCACATCATTAGGAGAATGATGTGATGGACAAGACCCAATCCTAAGCATAGCACAAAGATCGTGTAGTTCGTTTGCTAGAGCTTTTCCAATGTCAAGTATCTTTTCCTTTGACCATGAGATCGTGTAACTCCCGGATACCGTAGGAGTGCTTTGGGTGTACCAAACGTCACAACGTAACTGGGTGACTATAAAGGTGCACTACAGGTATCTCCGAAAGTGTCTGTTGGGTTGACACGGATCAAGACTGGGATTTGTCACTCCGTATGACGGAGAGGTATCACTGGGCCCACTCGGTAATGCATCATCATAATGAGCTCAAAGTGACCAAGTGTCTGGTCACGGGATCATGCATTACGGTACGAGTAAAGTGACTTGCCGGTAACGAGATTGAACAAGGTATTGGGATAACGACGATCGAATCTCGGGCAAGTAACATACCGATTGACAAAGGGAATTGCATACGGGGTTGCTTAAATCCTCGTTCATCCGATGAGATCATCGTGGAGTATGTGGGAGCCAACATGGGTATCCAGATCCCGCTGTTGGTTATTGACCGGAGAGTCGTCTCGGTCATGTCTACATATCTCCCGAACCCGTAGGGTCTACACACTTAAGGTTCGGTGACGCTAGGGTTGTAGGGATATGTATATGCAGTGACCCGAATGTTGTTCGGAGTCACGGATGAGATCCCGGACGTCACGAGGAGTTCCGGAATGGTTCGGAGGTAAAGATTTATATATGGGAAGTCCTGTTTCGGGCATCGGGACAAGTTTCGGGGTTATCGGTATTGTACCGGGACCACCGGAAGGGTCCCGGGGGTCCACCGGGTGGGGCCACATGTCCCGGGGGGCCACATGGGCTGTAGGGGGTGCGCCTTGGCCTACATGGGCCAAGGGCACCAGCCCCAAAGAGGCCCATGCGCCTAGGGTTACAAGGGGAAAGAGTCCTAGGAGGGGAAGGCACCTCCTAGGTGCCTTGGGGGGGAGGGAAGCCCCCTTGGCCGCCGCCCCACCCTAGGAGATTGGATCTCCTAGGGCCGGCGCCCCCCCCCTTGGCCCTCCTATATATAGTGGGGGAAGGAGGGCTTTCATCCCACGCCTTTGGTTGCCTCCTTCTCCCTCTCCAACACCTCCTCCTCCTCCATAGCGCTTGGCGAAGTCCTGACGGAGTACTGCAGCTCCATCATCACCACGCCGTCGTGCTACTGCTGGTGTCATCTCCCTCAACCTCTCCTCTCCCCTTGCTGGATCAAGAAGGAGGAGACGTGGCTGTTCCGTACGTGTGTTGAACGCGGAGGCATCGTCCGTTCGGTGCTAAGATCTTCGGTGATTTGGATCACGCCGTGTTTGACTACCTCATCCCCGTTCTTTGAACGCTTCCGCTCGCGATCTACAAGGTACGTAGATGCATCTAATCACTCGTTGCTAGATGAACTCATAGATAGATCTTGGTGAAACCGTAGGAAAATTTTTGTTTTCTGCAACGTTCCCCAACAATTCTATGGGACGTGTTGTCATAATAACATCAAAAATTGTCAGAAAACTGAAAGGTTTGTATTTATATCAATCAAGGGTAAGTAGTGTTATGCCTGTATTTTTTGTATTCGAAATTTAATATCAAGTTCTTGCAGAGTACTCGCTGTCATCTACAGGTGCAACCAAAGTATATATCGATTTGGATATCCCTGAAACAGCTGAGCTCCATACGAGGTGCAACCGTTTTTCCGCAATAATATGAAGAAATCCTATTTAGTCATGTACATGGATACTTACCTCATGCGAAAATAGGTATCGCTTGGAAGATGATATCATAGAGGAAACAGGGCCGGAAGCCCACTTGCAAGGAACAATTCAAGAACAAATGCTCTATAACAGAAAGACACTAAGAGAAATAACTGAAATTGCATATGAATCTGAAAAACAGGTATTTACGATTAACTTTTAAATTATTTTTTCATATGTTTTATGTGCTAATTTAACCTACAATGGACAGGAAAAGTTCTATACTACAGAAGCAACCATTAAGTCAATTGATACATCAGATGAGTGGTACTACATAGGATGCGGCAAATGTAATAAAAAAATACAAAAAGAAGGGAATCACTTCTACTGTCTAAAATGTGAGAAAGAACCTGAGAAGACATGTCCAAGGTAAATTTGATAATATCTCATGTTTTAGGTAGTAATTTATCCTCCACTTACCAGATGTGTCATTTTGTTACTAGGTACAAACTTAAGCTAGAGATATGTGATCATACTGCAACAACAACTTGCACCATGTTTGAGACAGAAGCAAAAAAAACTGATTAAGCAATCTGCAAGATTCTTGATAGATAGGGATGACTGTGATATCCATGAGCAGGCAGAAAAATTTCAGAAAATATGTGGGCAGAGATTGATTTTTCAGTTCAGACTGAATGACTATAATTTCAAGTACGGTTACCAAGATTACACTGTTCATAGAATATTTTTATGGACCCTGAAGAAGATTCATCGGTACAACACGTTAATGTTGAACAGGTATCGTCTATTTGTACTACGATGCTCCATAACATTTTGTATATGTGCATGCCATATTTTACAATGAATGTTTATGAAAACTAACTCAATTTGTCATGTTTTTGTAGAACACTATGAAGGGCACTAAAAAGTCTAGGACTAGGAACACATGTCGCGTTGTACATTCTGATGAAGAATCAGAAGAGGATAGCCAGGAGAAAGATGAATGCAAATTCAAGGAATCTAGCCCCAAAAGAAAGCGTACAATAAGCATTACTAAAGACAAAGATTCCGAAAAAGATGGAACTGAGAATTATTCAAAGACCAGCATAAGGCTTACTGGTGTTGTTGATAAGGGATCTAAGAAGAAAGGAATTCAGAATGATAACCATGTAAGTTTCTTGGTGCATTTTCATGTTCTTTCATAGTTGTTGTACACCTCTCTAACTGGTATAAATGTTCGCAGGAGCAAGTGAACAAATTATCACTTTCAAAAACTATAAAGCAAGAATCGGAGGATGATGAGCTCACTATTGACCAGACTAAAAGGGGTAGGAGACGGAGCACAGGTCGTGCTGCACATCTTGACGATGAATCAAAAGCTGAAGGTAATCAGGAAATAAACAAATCCAAATCTATGGAATCAAGCCCCAAGAGGAAGCGTGTTGTACGCAAATGCGCCGGTGTTTATCAGGAGCACAATGATTCAAGGCCTAGGACAAGGCTTAGTTGTGTCGATAAAAAATCACTTAGTTGTCCGCACTGCATTCCGTCTTGCCATCTAGCCCTATCATGCGTGGCCGACCATGACTCAAGTTTAGTTTGGAGTTAAATATTGGTTTTTCCATGAAGACATGTAGATAAGCATGGGTTCTGGATGGTTAAACACACGGATAGAAATTTGAATGAAATACATAGACTATACGTGTACGGAACGAAGACGTGCATATAAGACATACAGCGCTTAGACTAACTGCTCAGATCTAAACGTACGCGTGAAAAATTCTACACAACAAAATCTTCTTATCTCTCTTTTCTGCCACATCGCCGCCGATCACATCCTTCATCCCGGCAAGACATCACCTCTGATCTCATCCCACATCACGTACAGGCGATAATTAATCCTTACACGGCAAGCAGTAAGGAGCGGATAGGTTGTGTGCCAGTACTTGCAGGTATTCATTACCAACTTCCACTACTATATGCATCAACTCCGTAATCTCATCACATATGCTTTGTTAATTGCAACTACAGAGAAATTGATGAACAATCATCAAAATTAGTTTGCCAATTACAAACCATATAGTATGTCCTCTGCTTAAAAGGTAATAACACATGTACATGATCTACAATTCTTTGTTGGCATACTATTAGTAGGAGAACAGGAATATTTCCAGGAAACTGATTGATCCAGACAACATCCTTCAAAACAATGTGGTACCTGACATGTGTACATTAAACTTATGTCAGCAACTCAGAATTTCCGGACAAGTAAAATAAGGTGCTTACAAGATGTCCTCACTATCATGTACTGCTTACATACTTTGTGATAACCCCGATGAGGAATAAAATTCTAAGAAAGTTAAATATGAATGGATTTCGACTATCAATATGATACTAGCACATCCAAGTGCACGGGTCAACTATCAAAATACTTGATACTCTTTGCATGTTGTTGTTCTTGGACAAAATGCTTACATTTTTCCCTCATATTTTTCAGGATTAACTACCTGCAGTCAGCATGCGTCAAACTCGCAATGGACTCGACAAAAACAACAATAGGTATTGGTTACCACAATATAAAAACAATTTTATACCCATTAATTTACCTAGATTATTAAAATGGCACCAAAATCTAATGCAGCAATGAAAGACCTGACAAAGCAACCTCCAAACTTGCCACTCTACAATCTAATGATAATCAACCAGACATCATTAGAGCAGCAATGAAGGATGCTGCACGGAAAAGGAAAGAAATACTTCAGCAGAAAAGGAATCAGGTGCTTATAAGATGTCCTCACTAGCATGTACTTAATTTTTTTTGTGATGTTCCCAATGAGGAATATATTTTAATTTCTACAGTCAAGGTTAAATATTCAGTGAGAAATATCACATGGGGTACATGCCAGATCTTCGGCTCCAGAAAGGAAATACTGCTAAGTTCCATATACTTAATTCTATCTGCATGTTGTTGCTCTCAAACAAAGCGTTACAATTTTTTTCCCTCATTTCAGGATTCACTAGCTGCACTCAACTTGCGTCGAAGTAACGGTGGACCAAATCAAAACAACAGAAGGTATTCATTACCCCAATACCAAAAAATAATTATATAGACATTAATTTACCTGGTTTATTCAAATGATACCAAAATATAATGCAGCAATATATTGGGTGACCAAACAATACAAATACCTGAGCAAGGAACCTCGCAGCTCGCGACAGTAGAATCTAATGATAGTCAATCAGATATTATCAGAGCAGCAAGGAAGGAAGCTAGACGAAAAAGGAAAGAGATACTCCAGCTGAAAAGGGAAAGGAAACGAATAAGGACAGAAAAGGACAATAATGGCTGTGAAGTATCAAATATAGCAAAGGATGTCACTCAAGTTTCAAATTTGGGAAAACCAAATTGCGTTTGGGAATTTTGCAATGCCATTATGTGGCATGGAGAGAGAAGCACAAACACACGTAACATCACAGTTCCAAAGTTTGGTCTCTGCTGCAAGGAAGGGAAAATTAAATTACCACCACTGAAGCAAGCTCCGTTGTATCTCCGACAGCTACTACGTTACAATGAAAGAGGAGAGTCATCCAATTTTCGCCAGAACATCAGGTTGTACAACTCCATGTTCGTGTTCACTTCAATGGGAGGAAAGGTTGACTATGAAATTAATAAGGAGACACCTGAACCATATGTTTTCCGTTTGAATGGCCAAAACTACCATCAGATTGGCACTTTACTTCCTAAAGATGACGTGACAAAACCAAAATTTGCCCAATTGTACATACATGACACAGAAAATGAAGTGCATAACAGGATTACTGCATCAACTTCAATGGAGATTAAGACAAAGCCAGATGAAAACATTGTCAAAGGTCTACTAGAGATGCTAGATGAGCACAATGTTTTGGTCAAATCGTTTCGTATGGCAAGGGATAGGTTCGAAAACCGAGATATTAAAGATGTAAGACTAAGATTGATCAACAAAAGGTCGAAAGATGGACGGCAATACAGCCTCCCATCTGCCTCAGAAGTTGCAGCACTAATTATTGGGGAACAAGATGGAGAAAATAATGAATTTGATATAATAATTGAGACCAAAGACAGAATGTTACAGAGGATTTCAGAGTTGCACCCAAGCTATATGTCAATGCAATACCCCTTGCTTTTTCCATATGGAGAAGATGGGTTCAGACCAGAAATAGAGTATCAAAAAAAGATAGGCGACAAAGGTAAGATAAAGTATGTAACAATGCTGGAGTTTTATTCATATCGCATCCAACAACGTCTTAACCAAGCAACAACCTTGCAAATGAGTGGACGTTTGTTCCTACAGTTCTTAGTTGATGCAGCAACGTGCATTGAACAATGGAGACTAAATTGGTACACAACAAACCAAGGAAAGCTGAGGACAGAACTATACAGAGGACTGCATGATGCAATAGAAAATGGAGATACACGAACTGAACAAGTTGGCCAAAGAATCATACTACCCTCAACATATAATGGTAGCCCTAGAAATAAGCAGCAAAACTACCAAGATGCCATGGCGATTTGTCGTTCGGCTGGCTATCCTGATCTCTTCATCACTTTTACATGCAATCCGAAATGGCCGGAAATACAGGATATGCTGGATCTGATTCCAGGCCAGAAACCTGAAGATCGTCCAGACATTGTTGCCAGAGTATTCATGTTAAAAATGAAGGAACTTATGAATGACATAAAGAACGAGAAGTGTTTCAGACAAACAATTGCGAGTAAGTTTACCAACCAACTACAGATTTACTATGCCTAGATGATTGTCCTAAATCATTTCTTCTCAAATTTCTTTACTTGCATGCAGTTGTCTACACGATAGAGTTCCAAAAAAGAGGCCTCCCTCATGCACATATACTGGTGTTTCTACATCCAGATGATAAAGATCCCAGTCCTTCCTAGACCGACAAAATCATATCAGCCGAAATTCCTGACAAGAATAGTGATCCAGATGGGCATGAAGCAGTGCAAAATTACATGATACATGGTCCCTGTGGTCAAGCACACCCAAAATCACCATGCATGGTCGATAAAAGTTGTGCCAAACATTTCCCCAAGAGTTTTTGCACTGAAACTACAACAGATGAAGATAACTATCCAGTATATAGAAGATGAGATGATGGCAATACTGTGGACAAAAACGGAGTGAAGCTAGACAATAGATTTGTTGTGCCATACAATAGAAACATACTGGTCAAGTATCAAGCCCACATAAATGTTGAATGGTGCAACAGATCAAGGTCTATAAAGTATTTATTCAATACATCCACAAAGGAGAAGATCGAACAACTGTATTAATAGAAACAGAAGAGCAACAAAGAGAAACAAGAGGTGGCAAATTAACAAACAGGGATAACGAAATCAAGAGATACCTTGATGCTCGGTACATATCTGGATGTGAAGCCGCATGGCGCATATTTCAGTTTCCTCTTCAGTATAGAGAGCCTGCGGTTGAAAGGTTACAATTTCACCTAGAAAATGAACATGCTGTGGTATTCCCAGACTCGATGGATTTAGATAAAATCATATCTCGGCCTAACATAGAAAATACAATGTTCACAGAATGGATGACAGCCAACCAATTGCATGAGGAAGCTCGCAGTTTGACGTATGCACAGTTTCCAACCAAATGGACTTGGCATGCAAAAGAGAAAGAATGGAGGAAGAGACGTGGTGGTAAAAAAACCATAGGCGGGATTTACTATGCACAACCAACAAGCGGTGAAAAATACTACTTGAGAATGCTTCTAAATACCGTGAAAGGATGCAGATCCTATGAAGAAATCCGAACAGTTGATGGGGTTGTACATCCAACATACAAATCTGCATGTTATTCTCTTGGGCTACTTAATGACGACAAGGAGTGGGATGACTGCATCAAGGAAGCATCCCATTGGGCCTCTGCTCCTCAAATGCGCCAACTTTTCTGCACAATACTTTTATTTTGCGAGGTGACTGATCCTGCAAAGTTGTGGCAAACAAACTGGGAGTTACTATCTGAGGACATCCAACGTCGGCAAAGAAGAATACTCAATTTTCAGGCCCTAGAACTCAACTCATTGCAAATAAAGAGCCTCCTCTTGGCAGAGATCGAACACCTATTGGCTAAAGGTGGTAAGTCCCTCAAAGAATTTCCAGGAATGCCACTACCAGATAGTTCGATTCTTCAAGATATAAATAATAGATTAGTAAATGAGTAACTAAACTACAAGATTCTTTAAGAATAGAGCACACAGAGTTACTACAAAAGCTAAATCAAGATCAGAGGATGGCTTTTGATGTTATAATAGAATCAGTTAGCAGCAGTCGTGGAAAACTGTTTTTCGTTGACGGATATGGTGTAACTGGAAAGACATTTCTGTGGAAAGCAGTCACGACAAAATTAAGATCCGAAGGAAAAAATAGTTCTAGCAGTAGCTTCAAGTGGTATAGCAGCACTTCTTTTACAGGGCGGAAGAACAGCTCATTCAAGATTTCACATTCCGCTCAAAATCACAAGCGAGTCGACATGCAACATCAAGCAAGGAACATTTCTCGCGGAACTAATAAAGAAAACTTCACTGATAATATGGGATGAAGCACCTATGACACACAAGAACTGTTTTGAGGCACTAGACAAGAGTTTGAGAGACATACTTCAATTCACAAATGAGGATGCCGAGCATAGACCGTTTGGAGGAATGACAGTAGTCTTGGGAGGTGACTTCAGACAAATCCTACCAGTTATACCAAAGGGGAAAAGGGAACATATCATTTCGGCATCTATAAAGAGATCCTACCTATGGAAGAACTTTGAGGAGTACCGACTCACAGAAAATATGCGTCTGAATTCATCCGAAGGTAGTCCAGAAGAGAAAGCAAAGACAACTGAATTTGCAAACTGGATACTAAACATCGGCGATGGCACAACGGCAACAATAGATGATGAAGACTGCGTTAGCATCCCAGAAGACCTTATTTTAAATAAAGGAGATGATCCAAAAGCATCTATAGTTAATAACACATACCCTGAATTACACAACAAGTACACTGATAGAACATACCTAGAGGAAAGAGCGATCCTGTGCCCAAGGAACGAGACTGTTGACTAGATTAACACCTACATCATGAGTCAAATTCCTGGAGAAGAGGTAACCTATCTCAGTTTAAGATACAACATGCAAGGCAATGTCTATGGTGGAAGACGAACATATGTTGTACCCAACTGAATTTCTAAATAGTCTAACATTTTCTGGAATACCAGATCATGAACTGAGGCTGAAAATAGGATTACCAGTAATGCTTATGAGGAACATCAATCAAAGTGCAGGACTTTGCAATGGGACAAGACTAACAATAACACAGCTAGGAAAGCGTTTCATCGAAGGCCAGGTCATAACAGGTACTAACATTGGTGACAAAGTTTACATCCCACGAATTATTATGTCACCAAGTGATTCAAAATGGCCATTCATTCTGAAAAGGAGACAATACCCAATATCAGTGTGCTTTGCTATGACAATAAACAAAAGTCAGGGGCAATCTCTCAAAAAGGTTGGACTCTACTTAGAAAGGCAAGTGTCCACACATGGCCAACTCTATGTTGCAATGTCAAGGGTTACCAGCAGAAATGGATTGCGGATACTTATATCAGATGAAGAGCGTCCATCCGACAAGGTTGCAAAAAACATTGTTTACAAGGATATATTATAGATTTTTTTTTAATAACTAGAAGTATAAGTTAAGAACAAATACAAACATTCTTAAATGACCAAATATAATGTGTTGCAGACATAGCAGCCTTTTTTTCTGGAAAGACATAGCAGCCTTATCTGTTTTAAATTGGTTTTTAAAATTGTTTTAAATGGTTATCTCTGAAATATTATATTTGTCAGCAAGGTACTTCTCTCTGCATTTACAGGTAAACAAAAATATGCGAGCAAGGGCTAACAACTGATTTGACAAGATCAATACCAGTTATATATGTATGCATTAGGGACGTGGCTCTAAAGTTACAGAGCCATTGAAGAACCAAGATCATTTTCTCAATTACTATAAAATTTCTTTCTTACATAGCCTACCAGTCATATCCAATTTCACAAATAATAGAAAATACTGGAACAAGTAATTTCGTAGCTGCATCTGCCAGCATTTTCCTTGATGGCTCCTCTACCATCGTCTCTCAAGTACACTTTACAGCAAGATGCAAACATACGCTGCTCAAATTTATTTAATACAAGGAGGAGATGGTAAGGCAAAGGGAGATATGCACCTGTTCGTGCAAACGCACAGTAAAGAGGAAAAGATGCATACTGAATGGATAAGATAATGCCACTTTCTTTGGTAGATGGATAGGAGTTGCCGGCGCTGCTGCTGCATGAGGAAACTCCGCTCAGCAACGCGGGCGCCGGAGGAGATTGCAGCTTCGGCCGAGATGGCGTACCACACCGCAAAGGGGAACGGCTAGATGGTCGGCGCTCCGGCCGGCGACGTGATGCGATTCGCCGCGGAGGACTATAGAAGGTTAATGATGCACGCACTATCCATGAGATCCACCGGCGAGGCCGCTCTCATGGCGCCGGTCAGAGGGGCGCGCACTAGAGACGACGGCAGCGCCGACCGCGGGCGCCGAAACCCGCCGCTCATGCTACCAAAAATCTGTAACTAATAAAAATGCGCATATCTAAATGGACATAGTTTAATGCCCGTGCGTTGCCACGGGATAAAAAAACATAGTGATCAATAATCCCAGATCAAAAATTAGTTGAACATGATGATTAGTTGAACAAGATGGAATGTGGTTGCCATCAATAAACTGATTTTATCCCACTTCTTCCCCCCTCGACAATCATCATTTCTTCTGCCCCTCCCTCCTTACCTTCATTTTTTTATCTTGCACAAGCTGAAATCTACACGCATCTGCAATCATGCATCAAACCTGCACGTACAAAATACATCTATATTTACTGAAGGTTGAAAATTTTCCTATTTGGTAGCCATCTACAATCATGCAGCAAAGAAAGGAGTCTGCATTTTTTTTGGACTCCCATGTATAACCAAGAACACACTGACTGGAAGTAGTAAATTCCGATGTAGCAGAAATGTTGCTCGGGCTTGAGTAATAAAAAGTAAAATAAGACAATCATTTTAGACAAGTGAAATATTTAGATATTACTGTAGTTACTGATTATTAGCGCTGTGACCTGGCTGAACCATCTCATCATGTTTCTGTTCTGGAATTTGTTCTTTACAAAACATTCAACTACTTGCTCATCTTCACAATAATGGATTCAGCTTTGTCTCCCAGGTCCTAGAATGCATTCGATGCACCTTGTTGGAGGATGTCGTTGCTCAAAAGACTAAAGATATTGCATCTTCCACAATCGTAGTACAATGAGAGATGACAATCTATTAGCAAGGCCTCTCATTGGGAAAAAAAACAATCAAAAGCGAGTGATAAATTTCATACCAAATGCACAGAAAGTTACAAACCAATGCGCAGCACATAAATCGTTGGCACAACGAGAACATGTGTTAATTTCTATTTGCCTCACTGAAAAGAAGGTCAATACCTTTGCAAAATGCATATCCCTATGCAGAACTCTGTAGTGAAGCTTTGCCTGCTGTACGGTACCAATTGTGTTTTTGCACCAGCAGCTTGCGGTCTGCTCCTGAATATGCAAAGATTTTCCCTGACCGTACAATATTTACTTGAACCACATGCTTCAGAGTTCCCTGGCAAAAAAGGCTTCAGAACACATATGCTTGCATCACAGAACTATAAAGCTATGAGAAGCATTGTAGTGGAGTAATCATTTCGAGCAAATTAATAGCCACCATAATTCTTTCAATTTTTCTAATGATATGTCATCCATGTAGTCTCTCTTACGTATACATAGTACGTGAGAACCCACAATTACTATTCAAGCCTTATATACCATCTAAGAAAATGATATGCGTGTAGCATGTTTGACTCTGTTAGAAGTATATATGTGTTGAAGTTTGACAAAAATTTAGAAAATAATGTGTATAAAACAAACAACCGTTGACAATTAAAATTGACCATAGGTGTTATTTAGACAGTCTTTTTCTGGATGTAAAAAGGCCAACATGAGGAAATCAGATATGTGTGTGCTGGGCATAGTGATTTGTAAGCTCGGCAACAATCTCCTCGCTACTGTTCTACACATTCAAGGGTTGCCAACTTGTTAATTTAAGTTGTTCGATAGTTCTGCAAAGAAAAATATTCACAATTATATTGTAATTAGAACTCAAATGCATAGACAATTAGGATATCTATGCTCAACGTGGACATCAAGAGCAACCTGAAGAATGCCGGCAACTTGCAGGTTGCCACTACATGCTCGGTATATGCATATCTTCATTGTTCATCTGCTTCTCTTTGGGTTTTTATGGAGTCCTGGCGTTGATTGCTAATGCATGCTGCAACAGCTGGCATACCACCACGGCATGAGCACCAATCTGTAAAACTTCATGAAACACCAAACCACCTTAGTTACTACCAACGATCACATCTGCAGGAGGAAGACGCACATGAAGAAAGGATCCTTCAACCTTGAGGAAAAGAGTAGATCACTAAAGAAATTGAATAACGTCTACCTCATTGATCTTGTATGTCTCCAGGTTTGTGCTCACAAGACCCAATCCGGGAATAAGGCCTGTAATTCCAAACAAACCAAGAAGAATTAAACACTGAGAGCCAAAAATTAGGCATCAGAAAGAAAAACCAAAAAGTAGTGCGGAAGCTTCGCCGGCGTGGTGGGCGTGTGCACCGGATGGCAACGAAGACACACGCGGGGAGGCGGTCTCGAGCGGATTACAGGGCGGCGGAACCGGAACTCGCCTGGGGGTGGGGGTCGGGTTCGGGGACGGCGCCCTCCTTGGAGGCCTCGCCGACTCCCGCGGCCCTGCTCTTCCCGTCCCTGCGGCGGCGGCAGCGGGGGTGGCCGCGCCCGGTGTCCCGCGACTTGGGGCTCGGCGGTGGGCATGATCGTCAGCAGCAAAAGCGAGCGAGGCGACCACCTCCTTCTCGGTGCCTCCGCTGCGCTCGTACGACGATATTTGGCAGGAGAGAGACGAGATCGGGAGCGAGGGGGCAGGCAGAGGTGGGGACGAGACGTGTTTGTCTGGCGGCAGTTTTTTTTTCTTGAGCGACGATGGTGGGAGCGTGGGCTGGTTTTTCGGGTTTCTCGTGCCTGCGGGACCGAGAGATTTTTTTACCGCGTGCTATCGAGAGGGTGGGAGAGAAGGAGGTGGAACCATCACGACAACTGCAGATCCTCCTTTAATAGTAGAGATTAGCCACAGTGTAACTCACTACAGAAAATACAATTTCTATTTCAGTTGACTATATGGGACCAATTTTAATAGTAACTAACAAAAAAGAGTAACGAAAATCGGGATAATTACTTTTATCTTCCTGGCTATTTTATTCTAAATGGACATCACAACTTCCTATAAATAAACTAGGGTCTAAATACATTCAGTTATGCGTCAAGTAATTCCAAAAAGGAAGCATATTACACAAAATGAAACTCAGATGATAGCGAAATCTAATTGTTGAGTATACGATTTACCCAAGGAGTTTTCGAAGGAGTTATAGAATTGATCGTGCAAAGTAGAAGGTTTAGGGGTATATGATAATATTTTTAATTTTAATCTCAAGAAAAAAATTTAAAAAATTATGGTTTCTCAAAATAACATACTTAGCACCCATATTTATATCCAACAGTACATCCATTAAGGCCACAAAAAATCATAGCAAAAAAAACAAAAATCATAGCAAAATCTAATTGTGTAGCATACAATTCACCAAACAAGTTTTTAAAGAAGACCTAGAATTGATCGCTATCGAGCAAAGTACTAAGGTTAACAAATATCCTAATTTCAAATTCAATCTCAAGGAACAAATTTATAAAATAAATTGTAGCTTCTCAAAAGAAAAAGTTTAGCAATCTTTATATCCAAGAGTACGTCATTGAGACCATAAATAACCATGCATTGCCTTCCATGAAAATTTATGTTTTACCCCACAATAAATATGCTAGCTCGTGCAAACGCACGGGTAGGCGACTAGTGTTATTAAGTGGGTAGAAATTATTCCAACTAGTAGTGCTGATCATAACACTTCCATTAAAATACTTAAAGAAGTTATTTTTCCGAAATTTGGAGTTCCTAAATATTTAATGACTGATGGCGGTTCACACTTTATTCTTGGTGCTTTCCGCAAAATGCTTGCTAAATATGATCTCAACCATAGAATTGCATCACCTTATCATCGTCAATCTAGTGGCCAAGTTGAACTTAGCAATAGAGAAATAAAACTAATATTACAGAAAACTTTTAATAGGCCCCAAAAGAATAAGTCTAAAAAATTGGATGATGCACTTTGGGCCTACTGAACAGCTTATAAAAATCCTATGGGCATGTCTCCTTACAAAATGGTTTATGGGAAAGCTTGTCATTTGCCTCCTGAGTTAGAACATAAAGCATACTCGGCAATTAAAGAACTCAACTATGATTTCAAACTTGCGGGTGAAAAGAGGTTATTTGATATTAACTCACTAGATGAATGGAGAACCCAAGCCTATGAAAATGCCAAGTTATTTAAAGAAAAAGTTAAAAGATGGCATGAGAAAATAATCCAAAAGCGGGAATTTAAAGTTGGAGAATATGTTCTTTTGTACAACTCTTATTTTAGGTTCTTTGCAGGAAAACTTCTCACCAAATGAGAAGGACCATATATTATCAAAGAGGTTTATTGTTCTGGAGCTATCAAAATAAATAATGCCGAAGGTACTAACTCGAAGGTGGTCAATGGGCAAAGAATAAAACACTATATCTCAGGTACGCCCATTAATGTTGAAAGAAATATTATCCAAACTATGACACTGGAGGAACATATAAAAGAAACCATCTGGAACACTCCAGAATCGTGAAAAAGAGGAGGTACGTGATACACTAAGTAAACAGACTCCAAAAAATCCACAAAAATATTTGTTGTCGGTTTTGGAATATTACAAAAATTAGGAAAATAAGAAACAACCAGGAAGAAAGCTGTCGGTGTCAAAACCGGCGGATCTCGGGTAGGGGGTCCCGAACTGTGCGTCTAGACCGGATGGTAACAGGAGGCAAGGGACACGAAGTTTTACGCAAGTTCGAGCCCTCTCGATGGAGGTAAAACCCTACGTCCTGCTTGATTAATATTGATGATATGGGTAGTACAAGAGTAGATCTACCGCGAGATCAGAGAGGCTAAACCCTAGAAGATAGCCTATGGTATGATTGTTGATGTGTATGTTGTCCTACGGACTAAAACCCCCCGGTATATATAGACACCGGAGAGGGTTAGGGTTACATAGAGTCGGTTACAATGGTAGGAAATCTGAACATCCGTATCGCCAAGCTTGCCTTCCACGCCAAGGAAAGTCCCTTCCGGACACGGGACAGAGTCTTCAATCTTGCATCTTCATAGTCCAGGAGTCCGGCTGAAGGTATAGTTCGGCTATCCGAACACCCCCTAATCCAGGACTCCCTCAGTAGCCCCTGAACCAGGCTTCAATGACGACGAGTCTGGCACGCAGTTTGTCTTCGGCATTGCAAGGCGGGTTCCTCCTCCAAGTACTTCATAGAAGATTTTGAACACAAAGATAGTGTCCGACTCTGCAAAATAAGTTTCCACATATTGCCATAGAGAGAATAATATTTGCACAAATCTAATCTGCTGACGTATTCCGTAGCGTGACACACCATGGCCAAGCCTTTATCCGAGTCGTTTCAGTATCCCACCTCAGCGCGTTATGCGAGGCGGTTTCCTTGGCACGTCTTGTCAAAGCAGAGATCGTGTCCCCTTATTCCGGGATTCTCATCAATACGGGCGTGGGTAACCCAACCGCGCCTTTGATTACGGCGCTTGGAGATAAGCGAGTTTTACCAGGTTGGTGGGGACATGTAGTTGCGTCCACCCATATAAGGGGATAAGAATCCACCTTTTCACCCACGCCTTCTTCCTCCTTTGCCTATCCATTCTTGCGCACTCGAGCTCCAGCGCCCAAGTCCGCACTACCACCTCAACCTTCTCCAGTCATGTCCGGAGCGGGAGGCAAGTGGATGGTCTCCTCCGTCACGGAGGGACACATCAAAAAGCTGAGGAAGGCCGGATATCTGGCTAGCGACATCGCGCACCGGCTTCCCGAAAAGGGGCAGCTCATCCCCACTCCTAGGCCCCATGAGAGGGTGGTATTCCTCCCCCATTTCCTCCGCGGACTGGGCTTCCCTCTGCATCCATTTGTCCGGGGGCTCATGTTCTACTACGGCCTGGATTTCCACGATCTGGCCCCGAACTTCGTCCTCAACATCTCGGCGTTTATCATCGTGTGCGAGGCGTTCCTCCGCATCCGCCCCCATTTCGGCCTATGGCTTAAGACTTTCAACGTCAAGCCAAAGGTGGTGCGCGGAAGCCAGGCGGAGTGCGGCGGTGCCATGGTTGGCAAGATGGCCAACGTCCTGTGGCTCGAGGGTGTAACACCCTCGATGCGACTATATCTCCCACGTGTTGAGGCATGACTTAGAGGCATAATCGCATTGAAGGCATATGTCGCAAGTCAGGTAATCATCACAAACATCCCATGTAATATAGATAATAAAAGGGATAACATAGTTGGCTTACACTCGCCACGTCAATCAAGTACATAAATAACATTACATCATCCAAACACTCATGGCCCGACTACGGCGCCAAAATAAAAGATAACCCAACATGCGACACGGTCTCGATCACCCCCAACAGGGCACCACTACTGATCATCAGGAAAGGAAACATAGTAACGTTGAGAGTCCTCGTCAAACTCCCACTTGAGCTCGAGCGCGTCACCTGGAGCGGAATCATCAGGCCCTGCATCTGGTGTAATAGTAATCTGTGAGCCACAGGGACTCAACAATCTCGCAGCCTCGCGATCAAGACTATTTAAGCTTAATAGGTAAGGTAAGGTAAATATAAGTGGAGCTGCAGTAAGCGACTAGCATATATGGTGGCTAACTTATTCGCAAAAGAGAGCGAGAAGAGGAGGCAAAGCGCGAGCGAGAAACTAGAGACAACCTGCGCAGACATAACTCCAACACCGTGTCCACTTCCCGGACTCCGCCGAGAAGAGGCCATCACGGTAACTCACACAATTGATTCATTTTAATTAAATTAAAGTTCAAGTTATCTACAACGGACATTAACAAATTCCCATCTGCCCATAACCGCGGGCACGGCTTTTGAAAGTTCAAATCCCTGCAGGGGAGTCCCAACTTAGCCCATGACAAGCTCTCATGGTCAACGAAGGAATAGACCTCCTCCCAAGACGTTCCGATCAGACTCGGTACCTCGGTTCTTCAAGACACTTCGATAGGTTAAAACAAGACCAGCAACACCGCCCGAATGTGCCGACAAATCCCGATAGGAGTTGCACATATCTCGTTCTCAGGGCATACTTAGATGAGACTAGCTACGAGTAAAACCAACCCTCAAGTTGCCCCGAGGTGGCCCCGCAGGCAGCTCAGTTCGGACCAACACTCAGAGGAGCACTGGCCCGGGGGGGTTTAAAATAAGACGACCCTTGAGTCCGCGAAACCCAAGGGAAAAGGCTAGGTGGAAAATGGTAAAACCAAGGTTGGGCATTGCTGGAAAAGCTTTAATCAAGGCGAACTATCAAGGGGTTCCCATTATAACCCAACCGCGTAAGGAACGCAAAATCAGGGAATATAACACCGATATGACGGAAACTAGGGCGGCAAGAGTGGAACAAAACACTAGGAGAGAGGCCGAGCCTTCCACCCTTTACCAAGTATATAGATGCATTAAGATAACATGGCAATATAATGGTATCCCAACAAGTAAATAAATGTTCCAACAAGGAACGGTCTCCAATCTTCACCTGCAACTAGCAACGCTATAAGAGGGGCTGAGCAAAGCGGTAACATAGCCAATCAACGGTTTGCTAGGACATGGTGGGTTAGAGGTTTGACATGGCAATTTGGGAGGCTTGAAAGCAAATGGAAGGCATCGTAGCATTGGCATAGCAAAAAAGCGAGCAAACTAGCATAGCAAAGATAGTAGTGATTTCGAGGGTATGATCATCTTGTCTGCAAAGTTGTCAGAGTTGACTGGATCCTCGAAAGCAAACTCAATGGGGTCCTCGTTAGCGAACTCGTCTCCCGGCTCTACCCAAACAAGAAAAACAAGCAAACGGAACACAATCAACCACGTGCAATGCTCAAACAATATGATGCAAAGATGGTATGCTATGCGGGATGCGATGCGGGCTGCATATGCAAGATGTGACAGGAAATGCATGGAACTGGCCTCAACCTGGAAATCCAAGTGTGCCACTGGAAAGATGAGATGTGATCGCTTGAAAACTATATAAAGAACGCCGGAATCGGAGTTACGGTTTGGAAATGGCAAGCGATTCAAATATGACACCGGTCTGCGATTTACAGCAAGTAGCCATCTAAATGCAATGAGATGAACATGCTATAGCACTCAAACATGACAACAAAATACATAGCAGGGATGCATTCAAGATGCTTAACAAAAGTCTAGCACTGAGCTACGGCCAATTCATCCATTAACAGGTTCAAACAAGCATGGCAAAAATGCATATGGTAAACAGATCTCAGACTTAGTGAAATTAACACTTGTCTGGAATTTCAGATCAGGTAGCACTCTTCGGAGCAACAAAACTACATGCTACAGGACCTGAACATGGCAAAGTAAAACATGGCATGGAGCTACTCAAATAGCTTAACAAAAGTCCCTTAGTGACCTTGAGCCAAAAGGGATCAGAAAATATACTAACAAGCATGCGAACATAGCAAAAGCATAATCAGTTTTCAGACTTGGTGAAAACTGGCACATGCTGGAACATAACTCAAGTAGGCATGTTTATGAGCTCGATGCACTCACTACGGAGCAAGTCATGAAAAGCTAAGCATACATCTATCAATAACACACAAAATGCAAGCTAGACATGGCAAGAACAATAGCATAGCATGCACGAATCAACTACAACATCATCGGCAAAATTGCAAACAAGTTGACAATCTGCCCAGATTCATAAAGTAGAAAAAGTAGAGCTCGATTGACTCAAGCTAGGATGCTCCATAATTGCAAACAAAGGAATGGATGGATAGATCACTAAAAGATTAACAAAACATCCTTACTGATCATCCTCAAAAGAGGCACGGATCACTAGGAAACAACATGGACATAAGGCATCATGAGATAAACAGCTCAAGGACTTAGTGGAATTGCTAAGTCCCTGAAAACAGAATTACCAAGTGCCTCACTTTGCAAGCTTGCACTAGTCACCACACACATCACAAAAATACATGGGTTGCACCTCTGGAGAGATGGCAAAACCCTTAACAAAACATATGTAGAGCATCAGGGCATATCATGCACACATTAATCATGGCAAAAATGACAAAAACCTAAATGGAGCAGCAGATCTGACAATTAACTCAAGTAGCCTCCTTCTAACAGCATTTCGGGCATCAAGATAAACTCAAATGAAAATGATGCAATGGAATGAAATGATTTACTCTCTGAGATGAACAATTTGATATGCTATATGCCCAAATCGGAGCTACGGATGCGGAGATACGATGCTATGAACATGGGCACATGGATTAGGAAATCCGGGGACTTGGTGAAAAAAAATTCTCTCTCAGATCTAGGGTTTTCATGGAATCCGAAGCGGCGGCGGATCTCACGGGATCCGCGCCGGGAAAAGGCAGGCGCGGTGGCCGGAACCGCGGGGATGGACGGAGCGGTGCGCAGGCTCGCCGGCTGGAGAGGGAGGAGGCGACGAGGTCCGGCGAGGTGGCGGTGGTCGGCGCCGGAGAGGAGGGCCGGAGCGGCGGGCGATGCGGGGAGGCTCACGGGGGCCGGCATCGAGCTTGCCTTCGCCGGCGACGAGGAACGGGGCGGCTCGCGGCGGACTTGGGCGGCGGGGTGGCGGCCGGTCGCGGGGGAGACGAAGGCGGCGCGGGCGGCTCCTCTGGCCCGTGCGCGGGCGCGGGCGGGCTGGCCACGGGCTCCCGGGCCGCGCGGTGGGAGGCGGCGGCGGTGTGGACATGTGGCAGCCCCTCAGTGGCTGCGGGCAGCGGCAGCATTTGTCCGGCGCGGACCGGACGTGTCCAGCGCGCGGAGGGGAAGGGGGCTAGGTTTAGGGTGGAAATGATCTGAGAATTTCGGTGAGGGGCCTATTTATAGAGGTAGGAGGAGCTAGGGAGCTCCAAATGAGGTGTGGTTTTCGGCCACGCGATCGTGATCGAACGCTCTAGATGATGGAGCAGGTTTTGGTGGGTTTTGGGCCAAATTGGAGGGGTGTTGGGCTGCAACACACACGAGGCCTTTTCGGTCCCTCGGTTAACCGTTGGAGCATCAAACGAGGTCCAAATGGTACGAAACTTGACATGCGGTCTACCGGTAGTAAACCAAGGCCGCTTGGCAAGTCTCGGTCCAATACGGAAATGTTTAATCCCCACACACGAAAGAAAGCTAGAAATGACCACCGGAGGAGAACGAAGCGGCGGAATGCAAAACGGACAACGGGGAAAATGCTCGAATGCATGAGATGAACACGTATGCAAATGCAATGCACATGATGACATGATATGAGATGCATGACAAACGATAACAACACACGGAGACAAAGACCCGAACCCGAGAAAATAAAATAACTTAACTCCGGAAATGGCAAGAGTTGGAATACAAATTGGGAAAGTTACATCCGGGGTGTTACAGCCGGACTCTGTGTTCATTCTCCTTCCTCTCCATTTTTATACACTATCTCTTATTATTTCTCCTTCTCCCTTTCTTTCTCTCACAGCCTTTAGGGCCCATCGTGCCTTGTGCACACAACTGACGCGCTATCCCGCGCTCAATATACCTGGGGCTTCTTTAACCAGAAGCTTATTCATACGGCTTATGCCCAAACACCATGTGTTAATCCTTCCGCATGTACCATTATTCACCATTATATGCATCGATATTAACCTTAAGTTTTGGCCAAGCTGGGTTGCCTGCTCTGTATTTATGCCCTACGTTCTCGTTAATTCGGCTAGGCATAAGGGAGCACCTCTGCGATTGTTACTGCGGTCAGCCGGATGTGTACCTCAGACTGGGTGAAAGCGAAAGCTAGTCTTAAGGAATATTAGTCGTGAACTAAGATGATTCTTCACTTATTTACTTATCCGCCCCCAGATGTTTTTTCTCGTCTCTCTCGCCAGTCCGACATGCACTTTAGGGCATGGCCTCCCAGGGAAAGGAACCCCTAACGGAACTATTCTCCCTGGAAGATGTTTCTTACTAACCATGTAATATAACATAACTAGTTGGGCACTTGTCTGTTCAAGCACTAATGACCCCTACGCCTGGTCTCCATGCATGCCCCGGTTCTTACATAACCGAGAGGGTATTCGGATACACTCCGGACCGTCAGGTCCTGAGGTTGAAGCGAAAAGGTTCGCCATGACAAACGATCTACAATCCGGCTAGAAGGCATTATACATGTCACTTTAAATTACATAGTCAATTTGACTGGTTGAATTCCTCTTCAATACCATCCAATAGGCTGTCTAGTCTACAGTATTGTTGGGAATACTTTGCGGCCAATTCTACTTGGCCGTACACTAAGCTCACAGGGATCTCCTTCCCATCGGGCCCCACAGGTCTGACCTCGGCCATGTGGTTTGGGTCAGCCTTCGTGTACCGCGTCTTCACCATGGCCCAGGCTTCCCTGGCGCCCTGACGGCAGGCCGATATCTTCCATAATCGGAAGCGCCGCCGCGCTCCCTTCAGCTTCTCTGCAAGCTCTCCAAGGCCTTCGGGCATGGAGACGGATGGCCACAAGGCCTGGGCGACGCCTTGCATCACCTGCCGAACTCGTTCGTGCAGTTGTGAGAGCTCGGGAAGAAGGTCACCCGTAGAACCGGGCATTTCCTCTGCAAGACGACCTGTTAGCATACCTACATACATAACTCTGTCAGTCAACTTCCTCGCCGAACTCTTTTTCAAAGTTCTTTCAAGCACTTACTAAATATGCCGCGTCGAAGCCGCCGATTCTCCTTAACGGAGTTCGACAGTTGGGCACGAACATCCTTTAGTTCCACGCCCAGCTTGGTGTTGGCATCTAGGAGATCATTCTTCTCCTGCCTCACCCTCGTAAGAACGCTCTCACCGGCCTTTAGCTGGCATAGGAGCTGTTGCTTATCCGGATTTACTCCAGCGTCATCTGCAATTTTACCATCAGATCTGCATATACGCCACACTTTATATGATACTCATCATTTGAAGGGTATATTACCAGAGGGGGTCTCTTTGGGCTCCCCTGCCGCGGCTAGTGCGGCCTGAAGTTGGGCTTTGCACCCTTCCAGCTCCTGGGACAGTTGGATATTCTTTTCTATAAGAACCTGTATAACAAATGATCCTTAAATCAGTTATTCTAACTGTTTCAAGTCTCAGGGGCTACTGATATATATATAATCACCAAATTTCTCACCCGTATGTCTTTTACATACTGCTCCGTGGCTCTGGCTAGACCATTTTGAGCGGCACGGAGGTACGCATCTCCCGAGTTGAAGGCATCCAATGCCTCTTGGGAGAAACAAGCGTCACGAAGAACAGTCCGGCGACGCCTGTGGTTCATGGCACTTTCCACCTCGGAATTGGTGGCGGACAGTCTTATCCGCATCCTCTGTCGGAGGAGCCCGCGCACGCCTCGTATTCGTTCCCGCCTCCGAATCCGGCCTTGGAGCCTGGCTGGTGGAGGCGCGATTAGTAGCCTCTCCGGGTATAGTCCGGCGAGCGCTCTTTTTCCTAAAAATAAGGCATGGGCGTTAGTATGACTCTGAGAATAATATCTTGGAATAAAGACGACGCGCCGTACCGCTGCGCCGGTGTCTCAATCCGGATTGCGTGTCTTTTCAGCCTGCCTGACCTCATGGCCCCTTGTTGGCTAGTCGCCGCAGGCTCGGCCTTCCGCCTCGAGGACCTCCCCTGCAAAACACGGTTGTTATATGGTAATCAAAAACACTCAAGGACGGATCCCTTTTCATAGTACTGGGACTTCGGTCTCGGTTACCTGTGAGGCTGGAAGTAGCCCAGGGTAATCGGCCGTAATGGCCACCAAGGCGTTGTCATTGCTCAATTGGTAAAATACCCCATCGATCAGCTTCACAGATATGTCCGGATCCTCTTGGGAGGCCGGGTCAAGGGACCGTTCCGGGTCCTCGGGTTGTGGAGGAGGGCTGTTTATCTCCCTTACAGCCTGGCGCAGCTCCTGCGTTGAAATCGCTAGACTGAATACTTAACTATGGGAATATGAAACGGATGGGCGGGAAAAAGTGTCCGCTTACCCAGCTCGGAGGATTGTACATAGAAAATCCGCCCCGCAGGTTGACGCGGAGGAATTCTTCCTCTTCTCCCTTGTACAAAGTGGATAAGATCTTTATTAGATCAACAACCGATTTCGGCCCTTTACGGTTGTAGCGGGTGGCGTCATCCTCCCCGTTGCAATCCGACATGGGGTGGCCTCTATACTGAAGCGGCTGCACCCCCCGCATGATGCATGTGGCCATGACCTCGATCATGGTCAATCCGGATCGAGCTAACAAACTTATCCGGCTCATCAGGTAAAGAACGTCCCTGTCATCTTCCTCCTGGGGGCTCCGTGGACGCCAGCTCCGGCGCTTCTTCAAAGGGGCGTTGTCGAACTCAGGGAGGCCGATTCGAATAGGATCCGGGAGGGGGACGTCTTCTATATAAAACCATTCTGAAGGCCAGTCTTCGGATGTCTTCTTTGGGGTTCCGGATAGATATCCGGTCCCGGCAATACGCCACACTTTGGCTCCGCCCACTTGATATATTGACCCCTCCTGAGAACGGGGCACAAGGCAGAACAGCTTCTTCCACAGCGCGAAATGAGCCTCACAGCCCAAAAACAGCTCGCAAAGGGCTACGAAGCCCGCGATATGCAATATGGAGGCAGGCGTAAGGTTGTGCAACTGGAGGCCGTAGAACTCCATGAGCCCCCGGAGAAATGGATGAATTGGAAATCCGAGCCCTCTTACCAAAGGAGGGACAAGGCATACCCGCTCTCCCTTGGAGGGATTGGGAAGGCTCTCCACTTGCTCTCCACCATTATAGGTGGCGAGCCCGGCTCGAACCGGACCATGTATGCCGGGGAAGAAATCCCTTGTCTGAAGCATCACTTAATTCGTGCGGACGAACATCTCTCTGCAATCTCCAGGCTTGGCTAGGAGCGAGAGGAGAGCTGCGTCGACCGGCCATGATGAATGGATCTCTGTCGGATGCGCTTCCAATGAAGGTGCCAAGGGATGTGTGATTTGGATCTGAATCCTCGTCTCTTTAATAGGCAGCTCATTCGCACAGCTAGGGGTAAAAGTAAAAACACCCTGCTCTTCACATTCGCTCGACACGTGGAAAGTGGCCATTATTGGGCGTGGAAGCCAAGGAGCGCAACATTCACAAGAAGCCGGACACTTTAAACAGGTACACGGAATTTGGAGAGGAACCCGCCTTGCAATGCCGAAGACAATCTGCGCGCCGACTCATCGTCATTGAAGCCTGGTTCGGGGGCTACTGAGGGAGTCCTGGATTAGGGGGTGTCCGGATAGCCAGACTATAACCTTTGGCCGGACTACTTGGACTATGAAGATACAAGATTGAAGACTTCGTCCCGTGTCCGGATGGGACTTTCCTTGGCGTGGAAGGCAAGCTTGGCAATACGGATATGTAGATCTCCTCCCATTGTAACCGACTCTGTGTAACCCTAGCCCTCTTCGGTGTCTATATAAACCGGAGGGTTTTAGTCCATAGGACGAAGAACAATCATACCATAGGCTAGCTTCTAGGGTTTAGCCTCTTGATCTCGTGGTAGATCTACTCTTGTACTACCCATATCATCAATATTAATCAAGCAGGACGTAGGGTTTTACCTCCATCAAGAGGGCCCGAACCTGGGTAAAACATTGTGTCCCCTGCATCCTATTACCATCCGGCCTAGACGCACAGTTCGGGACCCCCTACCCGAGATCCACCGGTTTTGACACCGACACCAGCCGAGTCACCCGCAGCAAGGTTATCAAGTTTTGAAAAGTTCAGTGGAGCCACCACACCGAGGATGAAACCACCTGGGAGCGAGAGGAAGATCTGCTGAAGGACCACCCTCACCTATTTTCTAGCCAACCCGAATCTCGAGGGCGAGATTCATCTTAAGGGGGGTAGGTTTGTAACATCCCAAATTTTCAATTTGTAATGTTATACATTAGATCATCACTTCATATCATATTTTATTGCTTTTTGACCTGATCCAGAAATTCTACGCCACTCAAGGACCCACAGAGAGAGTTGGGGATTTCGTTATTTTCATATTTGAGTTTTCTCAAATTTTGAAAATAGGATCATTTGATTTTATTTATTTTATCTTCAATTATTTCTATTATAAAAATATGAGAGAGGGAATAAAATGACTTTCCCAAAATGAAGAAATATTGAGGATTTAATAAAAAAAATCAAATAAGATTTTTATTTCAGAGTTTTTGGCTAGTTTTATTTGAATTTAGGAAAAAAATGCACGTTTTTCAAAACTGCATTTTAGGGCCAAGAAAATGTTCATCTCGCTCTAAATATTTTATTTAGGCGGTGAAAATTTATTTTGGCATTTTTTGAATTTTATTTTATTTTCTAGAATTTTTCTTAGTTTCGGTGGAATTTGTTAAAAAAAGTACCGTGCGCCTGACTCGGCCGAAGGCCCAGCCGAGCCAGGCCAGGCCCGCGCCGCCGCCGCCTTTCCCCGCGGGAGCTCGACTCGCCGCCGCCGCCGAGTACGGCCGGGGCATGCCTCCCGAGGCCGACCCCGACCCGGCGCCCCCTTCCCCAAGCCGGACGCCGCCCCCCCCTCTTAAATACCGCCCGCCGCCACCGCCTCACGCCGCCACCCCGACCGCCCCGCCTCCCCGCAGCAGCCGCCGATGCCCGCGCCGCCCGCCGCCGACGCCACCCCAACCCGCCGGAGCCCCGAGTTCCGCCAGTTTCCGACAAGGTAGCCGCTGTCCGCAGCCGGTTTTTTGAAGAAAACCGATTCTGTTTTTTTTGAAAACCCTAGGTTTTTTTTTTTTTATTTAGATCGGTTTTTTTAATTTTTTCCGGTTCACTTATTTAGCGAGCGTTCGCCCGTTCGTTCGTTTTAACGGACAAGTTCACCGTTTAGTTTCAGTTAACGAACGTTCGTTCGTTAATCTGTTCGTCAGTTTTTCTTTTTCTCGGATTTTCCGCGATTATTTCTGATCGCGATTTCTGATCCGATTTTCGTTTTAGTATAACTTTTCGCTCGTTTATCGGAATCAGACGATTCAAGCGCCTAGAGTTTCGTCTTGAAACCCTCTTTTCTGTTTAACCAACTCAAACAAGTTTTTTCTTCTGTAAAATTTGACTTAAGTCCAGATTAGTAAACGAAGCATGTTTCTTTCGTCGTTTGACTTTCGTTGTTCCGTTCGATTTGTTTCTTTTTGCAAACTGGAGTTCTTAAGTTGAACTTTCTGGTTAGATCTCTTATTTGAGTTTACCTGTGCATTAGATGGGTGCTTATCGTATGCTTGTTTGTTTGCGATAGAGTACCCGGAGTGCGCCGCTTGCTAATTCGAATCCCTAGGTTTCACGGATCATTAGCAAGGCAAGTAACACTTTGATCATACCTCTTTACTACCCAGTTTTATTGCATTAGATCAATCCTCAAACAATTGCATGAATAGGATCTGATTAATATGTGGGTTTTGGGAACTAGATGAGGTAGTACCTATTACCTGTTTTATTATCAAACCTTTGGGAGTTACTTCTATGTTTGCTTATGCCATGCTATGCTAGTAGACGTGGATTGGGTGAGTGTATCCATGACAGATGTGAGATTTTTATTTAATGGTTTACTTAAGGTGGCAACTTTAACACACATCTGGGTGGATTGAGGCACCTGGGTATTTCAGCAATTGCCTGTTTTTCTTTATGGACCGGCACCCAGGCTCAAAGGGATCATGAGATTATTCATGCTAGAAACTTCCGTGTGCATCCATAAGCTACTATGGGCTCTAGCATAGTTGATTAAGTCGTGCAAACTCTTACAGTGGTAGACTAGCAGATGTAGGGGAAAGTAGGTGTAACTGTCTACCCGATCGTAAGGTGCTAGCGCTTCTGAAAGACTATGTCTCGGTCATTCGTTTCTCAAACACCATCTAGTGTGAGAATCCCAATCGAGGAGATCGAGTCTTGTGGGAAAAGTGCGCAAACCTCTGCAGAGTGTATAAACTAATCATGACTAGCCATGTCCCCGGCTATGGACGTCTTGAGTATCTAGTACTTGGATTATCATGTGAATCTCATCATGTGACTTTAATTAATTTTGTTGGGTTTTAATGATGATGCTTAATTGGGATTGAGAGGGTGTCTACACTCTCAATGTTTAACAACCACCATGTTAGTTAAATAAAATTTATTCCTTTGCAGTAAGGAAAAATTGGCTTTATGCAAAACTGTAACCATAGAGCTTTCCACCAGCCATATATGCATGTAGTATAGCCTAGTTCTGTTCATTACTCTCTATGTGCTACCTTGCCAGCATATTCCATGTGCTGACCCGTTTTCAGGCTGCAACGTTCATGTTGCAGATTTTTTAGACGACAAGTAAGGTGCCTTAGGTCGTGGTTCTATACTCAGTGATGCCGTTGGAGTTGATGGACTCACTTATCTTCCAAGCCTTCCGCTGTTATCTTTATTATATGGCCTTAAGCCATATTATTTTGCAATAAGTTCTCTTTGGAGACATTCGATGTAATAAGTGTGTGATTGCTACTCTGTTATAAATCCTTCAAGTACTGTGCATGTCAGCATTACTAATCCAGGGATGACACTGAAGCACAGAGATCAGACTATTTGAGGTCTGGTCGCTACAAATAGGAAAAGGAAATTCAAAACCTCCAAATATAATCGATGGAATTTTTCCAATAGAGTTGGTACTATGAACTTGAGGTTGTTTCCTCGGAAAGTGTACCGTGTGCTCATTACCATTGACATGAAAAGTGACATTGGCTTTAGTGCAACCAATAACAGCCCCTGCAGTATTCAAAAAGGGTCTTCCAAGAATAATAGACATACTATCATCCTCGGGAATATCAAGAATAACAAAGTCTGTTAAAATAGTAACGTTTGCAACTACAACAGGCACATCCTCACAAATACCGACAGGTATAACACTTGATTTATCAGCCATTTGAAAAGATATTTCAGTAGGCGTCAACTTATTCAAATAAAGTCTACGATATAAAGAGAGAGGCATAACACTAACACCGGCTCCAAGATCACATAAAGCAGTTTTAACATAGTTTCTTTTAATGGAGCATGGTATAGTGGATACTCCTGGATCTCCAAGTTTCTTTGGTATTCCACCCTTAAAAGTATAATTAGCAAACATGGTGGAAATTTCAGCTTAGGGTATCTTTATTTTATTTGTAACAATTTCTTTCATATACTTAGCATAAGGATTCATTTTGAGCATATCAGTTAATTGCATACGCAAAAACATAGGTCTAATCATTTCAGCAAAGCGCTCAAAATCCTCATCATCCTTTTTCTTGGATGGTTTGGGAGGAAAAGGCATGGGTTTCTGAACCCATGGTTCTCTTTCTTTACCATGTTTCCTAGCAACAAAGTCTTTCTTATCATAACGTTGATTCTTTGTGGGTTATCAAGATCAACAGCAGGTTCAATTTCTATATCATTGTCATTACTAGGTTGAGCATCATCATGAACATTATCATTAACATTATTACTAGTTTCAGGTTCATTACCAGATTGAGTTTCAGCATTAGAAATAGAAATATCATTTGGATTCTCAGGTGTTTCAATAACAGGTTCGCTAGAAGCATGCAAAGTCCTATCATATTTCTTTTTCTTCTTTTTAGAAGGACTAGGTGCGTCTATATTATTTCTCTGATAATCTTGCTCAATTCTCTTAGGGTGGCCTTCAGGATACAGAGGTTCCTGAGTCACTCTACTAGTTCTAGTAGCCACTCTAACAGCATAATCATTATCTTTACTATTCAATTCATTGAGCAAATCATTTTGAGCTTTAAGTACTTGTTCTACTTGAGTGGTAACCATAGAAGCATGTTTACTAATAATTTTAAGTTCACCTTTAACATTAGCCATATAATCACCCAAGTGTTCAAGCATATTTGAATAGTATTTCAATTGTCTACCAAAATAAGCATTAAAGTCTTCTTGCTTAGCTATAAATTTATCAAACTCATCTAATCATGGGCTAGCAAACTTAGTAAATGGGATTTCTGCTTTATCATATCTATAGAGAGAATTTACCTTTACTACCTGTGTTGGGTTATCAAGACCATGAGTTTCTTCAATAGGTAAGGGATTAAGATCATATGTTTCTTCAACAGGCGATAAATTAAGACCGTGTATTTCTTCAATAGGAGGTAAATTCTTAACATCTTCAGCTTTAATACCTTTTTCTTTCATAGATTTCTTTGCCTCTTGCATATCTTCAGGACTGAGAAATAGAATACCCCTCTTCTTCGGAGTTGGTTTAGGAATAGGCTCAAGAATTGGCTCCGAAGGTGTCCAATTATTTTCATTTGTCAACATATTATTCAATAGAATTTCAGCTTCATCCAGTGTTCTTTCCCTGAAAATAGAACCAGCACAACTATCCAGGTAATCTCTGGAAGCATCAGTTAGTCCGTTATAAAAGATATCAAGTATTTCATTTTTCTTAAGAGGATGATTAGGCAAAGCATTAAGTAATTGGAGAAGCCTCCCCCAAGCTTGTGGAAGACTCTCTTCTTCAATTTGCACAAAATTATATATATATATATATCCCTTAAAGCAGCTTGTTTCTTATGAGTAGGGAAATATTTAGCAGAGAAGTAATAAATCATATCCTGGGGACTACGCACACAACCAATAGCAAGCGAATTAAACCATATCTTAGCATCACCCTTTAATGAGAACAGAAATATTTGAAGAATATAAAAGTAACGAGTTCTCTCATCAGTAGTGAATAGAGTGGCTATATCATTTAATTTAGTAAGATGTGCCACAACAGTTTCAGATTCATAGCCATGAAAAGGATCAGATTCAACCAAAGTAATTATATCAGGATCAACAGAGAATTCATAATCCTTATCAGTAACACAGATAGGTGAAGTAGAAAAAGCAGGGTCAGGTTTCATTCTAGCATTTAGAGATTGCTTGTTCCATTTAGCTAATAACCTCTTAAGTTCGTTTCTATCTTTGCAAGCTAAAATAGCTAAAGAAGCTTCTTGATCAAAAACATAACCCTTAGGAATAACAAGTGATTCTTCATCATCACTTTCATCAGTATTATCAGATTCAATATTTTCAATCTCTCTAGCTCTTGCAAGTTGTTCATCAAGAAATTCACCAAGTGGCACAGTAGTATCAAGCATAGAAGTAGTTTCATCATAAGTATCAGGCATAGCAGAAGTAGCATCATCAATAACATGCGACATATCAGAACGAATAGCAGAAGCAGTTTTAGGCATCACAAGCTTACTCAAAACAGAAGGTGAATCAAGTGCAGAGCTAGATGACAGTTCCTTACCTCCCCTCGTAGTTGAGGGATAAATCTTGTTTCTTGGATCTTTCAAGTTCTTCATAATGATAAGCAGATATAAATCCCAAGTGACTCAAAGAATAGAGCTATGCTCCCCGGCAACAGTGCCAGAAAATAGTCTTGATAACCCACAAGTATAGGGGATCGCAACAGTTTTCGAGGGTAGAGTATTCAACCCAAATTTATTGATTCGACACAAGGGGAGCCAAAGAATACTCTCAAGTATTAGCAGCTGAGTTGTCAATTCAACCACACCTGGAAACTTAGTATCTGCAGCAAAGTTTTAGTAGCAAAGTAATATGATAGTAGCGGTAACGGTAACAAAAGGTAACAGTAGTAAAAGTAATGTTTTTGGTATTTTGTAGTGATGATAGCAATAGCAACGGGAAAGTAAATAAGTGAAGAACAATATATGGAAAGCTCGTAGGCAATGGATCGGTGATGGAGAATTATGCCGGATGCGGTTCATCATGTAACAGTCATAACCTAGGGTGACACAGAACTAGCTCCAGTTCATTGATATAATGTAGGCATGTATTTCGAACATAGTCATACATGCTTATGGAAAAGAACTTGCATGCCATCTTTTGTCCTACCCTCCCGTGGCAGCGGGGTCCTTAAGGAAACTAAGGGATATTAAGGCCTCCTTTTAATAGAGTACCGGAACAAAGCATTAACACATAGTGAATACATGAACTCCTCAAACTACGGTCATCACCGGTAAGTATCCCGATTATTGTCACTTCAGGGTTAACGGGTCATAACACATAATAGGTGACTATAGACTTGCAAGATAGGATCAAGAACTCTCATATATTGATGAAAACATAATAGGTTCAGATCTGAAATCATGGCACTCGGGCCCTAGTGACAAGCATTAAGCATAGCAAAGTCATAGCAACATCAATCTCAGAACATAGTGGATACTAGGGATCAAACCCTAACAAAACTAACTCGATTACATGATAGATCCCATCCAACTCATCACCGTCCAGCAAGCCTACGATGGAATTACTCACGCACGGCGGTGAGCATCATGAAATTGGTGATGGAGGATGGTTGATGATGACGATGGCGACGGATTCCCCTCTCCGGAGCCCCGAATGGACTCCAGATCAGCCCTCCCGAGATGTTTTAGGGCTTGGCGGCGGCTCCGTATCATAAAACGCGATGAATTCTTCTCTCTGGTTTTTTTCTCCCCGAAACACAATATATGGAGTTGGAGTTGGGGTTGGAGTCGGAGAGGCACCAGGGGGCCCACGAGGTAGGGGGCGCGCCCCCACCCTCATGGACAGGTGGTGGGCCCCCTGGCCTTCATCTTTTGCAGGTATTTTTTATATTTTCTAAAAAGTTGCTCCGTGAAGTTTCAGGTCATTCCAAGAACGTTTGTTTCTGCACATAAATAACACCATGGTAATTCTGCTGAAAACAGCGTCAGTACGGGTTAGTTCCATTCAAATCATGCAAGTTAGAGTCCAAAACAAGGGCAAAAGTGTTTGGAAAAGTAGATACGACGAAGAAATACCAGGGACTTGAACTTAGAGGTCCACAAACTCGGTCCCGGCGGCTACAGAGTGGCGGAACCTATATGGGACAAGGAGGACGCGGAGCGTGCCGAGCAAGGCCTACCGCCCCTCTTTGATAAATACCATGACAAGCAGACCAGGAACTATGTCAGGGCCCGGTACAAGATTGACCCGGTAACCAAGGAGCTTACCACGGATCCGAAGACCAAGGCGCTTGAACTAGTTCTTGTAAGGAATACACCCCCGCGTAATTAGCTCCATATGGTTGCATTCTAATTAATGAAGCCAAATTTCTAAATGGTTCATGTTCCTTCCGCGGGAAACTGAAAGCAGTAGCGCGGGGTCGTCCCAGAGCTCCCCTTGGGACACCACTTTAAATAGGGCGTTGAACGTAATGAAACACAAGGATAAGCTCAGTAAGCCAACGTCAGCTGGTCGTGTGGCCGGCAAAGGCTTGTCCACGAAATGGTCGGAATACTATACCGCCGCCCGAAAGGAGAGAAAGACCAACTGGGAAAGCCAGGAGCGCGAGGTTCAAGAACTCAAGGCACAAGTGGCGCAGATTCCGGAGATTGTCGAAGAGCAAGTGCGAGACCAACTGGGAGCGACGATCACCGCCATTATGCCTACCTTGCTTGAGGGGCTGCAGGCGTGGATTGCGGGTGGCCAACAGGGGCCGCACCTGATTCCCAGCTTCACGGGCAGCAACTCGCACAACGCGCCGGCGGCGCCATTGGTGTCTCCGGTGGAGGCGGCATTGGTGTCTCCGGTGTCGGTGCCGGCATTGGAGCTTAATGCACCCGGGTGTGGGAAGAATACGCCGGCCGGCACCTTGGCAGCAAGCGGCCCCTCCGTCACTTGCACGCCCACCGTTGGCGGTGCCTCGACATTAGCCGAGCTCGACGCCATCATGGTAACTAAGCCTCTTGGCCGATGACTTCATATCCTTGCCTTTGACTGGGCATCCCTAACGCCCTACATGTTTTCGCAGGGCGCCGCCGACGTTCCATGCACTCTCCTGCACTTCGTGGACAACGAGTTGATCGATGTCGCCAAGGCCAGAATCGTTCAACCGGGCAACCGCCTGTTCCACGGTAATCCGATGCCACCCAACGTGTATAGGGTTCAACTGGTTCGGGTGCTGTGGGGCTGCGACGACTTGTTACCTCCGTATCGACCCCCTGGGGCCGACGAAGATGATTTGATGACCCTCAGCCCCTGCATAAGCTGGTCCATACTTTGGCCGAAGAGCCAGATTCGTTTGGGGGCGGGGGACACCACCCCACAGACAACACCGCCAGTCGTGCCGGCACCAAGCCATGGCAAGACCGCCGCAACGGTACCGCCGTCAGTTGATCCGGACATGCATATGGCACAGGATCCAGACGACGATGGTACATTTACCAGGGTCGATAAGTACTTCAACGAACATGGATACGGCGACGAATTCTTGGGGCCTCCTTCTCAAGAACCCAACCCTGCAAAAGACGATCGCGATCTAGCTGGTACCGCAGAGAAACCCAATTGCAACAGGCGTCGTCTGGCATTCAGTTCTCGGGAGACGCCTCCAGCTGCCGCCTTCACCGAGCCTCAGATAGCCGAGGTGCGAAATATTATCAGCCCCAACACACTCAAGAAGGTGGTCTCTGAGCAGAACTCGATCCCATTACACCAGAAGAAGAAGAGACGAAAAAGAAAGAATAACAAGGGTGCGAGCCAGCCGGCACCGAGTACGATCCGTGCTTAGGACGGGCCACCTTCACCTAAGGATATCTCGAGGAGGGTGCATGTGGCAGGTAGGCCGATGCTACCGACTAATCTGCTCAATGCTGCAACCGGTGCTATGCGGAGTCTGCATGAAAGTGTTCTTTCTTTGGAAAAGCGGCGTCTCTCCGAGAATGATGTGGCATACCCGGTTTTCGTGGCCAAGGTGCCAGAGGGCAAGGGCTTTGTCGATAACACCATCGGGGGTATGATCGTCCTGCGGTTTGATGACATATTTGCTATGTTTAACCTTCATCTGCTGCACTACACCTTCATTCGGCTATTTTCGCTAAGTATGGAGATGCGGCTCATTAGAGACAAGACCCCGGACATCGTGATAGTCGACCCATTCTACATGCGTGACAAGATCTTGGGCAGCGATGGGGACCGGCAAGTCGCGAGTTCATACCTCGAAGGCGTTATTCTGGCGAACCCAGATAAGGATAACTTCCTCGTGCCTTACTTTCCCGAGTAAGTCATCCCCTCACCGCCATGTAACATATGATTTCTTAGATTTCGATCGCTCTTTTTTCTAACATTCCGTGTTTTGTGTAGTGACACACGTTGCACACTCAACCTCTTAATCCCGAACTATTCCATGGCCACGTATTTCGACTCGGACCGTCAGTTGAATAAAGACTACACAAATATCAAGAAAGTTCTTGATGATGTTCTCCCCGGCTATGCCAAATCTGGAGGCACCTTCAGGAGGCCAATTTTTAGGTCGGCAAGCACGTGTTCACCCACATAACGATGTTCCCCTGCGTCAAGCAGCCACCTGGCGGTCAGAAGGATGCCTACTACACCCTCCATCACATGCAGGCGATCGTACGGGACCATAATCACCTTCTGCTACCAAATAGTCTCAAAGATTGGGCCGCGTGCTTGTCGGCAATCCAGGACGCGGACCTCAGACAAGAATTCTTTCGCATCCAATTGGAGTTTGCGGAAATCATCCATCAAGATGTCCTTCATACCTCGGGGCAGTTCTACCTCAGATATCAACTGTCCAACAGTGAAATAGAAACAACGCTACAAATGCAGGCTGACAACGATCGTGATTTCATGACCATCACGAAAGACGACGGCTTCATCCATGCTCCGGTCCCTGAGTCGAGTCGAAAGCAGTGATGCTATGTAGTTCTGAAATATCAATTAGCTCATGTTGTAATTAAACTTTAATGAACTTGTACGTCTCTTTGGTTTGGACAGTCATTCAACTTATATGTAATCGATGCTATTTATTAGTAGGACCATGAATCGTGCTATTAATGTTTTGCTTTTCTCTTCCGATCCTTTTGTTGCATACTTATATATTGCTTATGTATTGTCTGTGAATTGCTACTAACGTTTTGTTTGTCTAGTGCATAGAGATGCCGTCGTATGTCGTGTACAAGGGTAAGGTTCCCGGAGTCTACGACGACTGGGAGGAGTGTCGGAGACAGGTTCACCGTTTCAGCGGTAACAGTTACAAAGGGTACACCACTAGGGCGGAGGCGGAAGCTAGATACGCGCGCTATCTAGCGGGAGAGAGGAGGGAGCGGAGGAGGAACCGGATGAAGACCAGTTTCATCGCGATGATGCTCATCGTGATGACCGCAGCTCTCTTCTATGTGATGGTAGTTTAGATGATCGATATCGACCTGTAATGTGAAGACAAACTCGCTACTCGCGGTCTCGAGACTTGTAATGTTCTAACTTTGTTCGGTCTTTTCAATTCGGAGACTAATATGATGAATTGTATTCGGAGACTAATCTTCTATTGTATTCGATTAATCTGCTGTTTATATGTTGTGTCGTCTATATTTTGTGCGGTAATATATTTTGTAACCTGCGAAAATATTAGAAAAGAAAAAAAATCCTAATATTCATACTAGTGGCGCACCATACTGCACTTTAGTGGCGCACTGCAATAAACACACTAGTGGAGGATTATCTAGAAGTGCGCCATTAGTAACCTAGAGCACAAGGTAAATATGGCCCCCTGGGAGGCATAGTAATGGCGCACCAGGGGACATATTAATGGCGCACTGCCAGGTGCGCCACTATTGTCTAGTATACTAATGGCGCACCAGGGGTGCGCCATTAGTACTTGTTACTAGTGGCGTGATGATAGTGGCGCACCTATAGTGCGCCATTAATGGCCAAAATAGGTGTGCCACTAATTAGCCTTTTTCTAGTAGTGTCACTCTGAAATTCTTTGAACTTTTCAAATGTTTCAAACTTATGTTTCATCAAGTAGATATACCCATATCTGCTCAAATCATATGTGAAGGTCAGAAAATAATGATGCCCGTCGCGAGCATCAACACTCATCGGACCGCATACATCAGTATGTATTATTTCTAATAAGTCTGTTGCTCACTCCATTGTTCCGGAGAACAGAGTCTTAGTCATCTTTCCCATGAGGCATGGTTCGCAAGCATCAAGTGATTCATAATCAAGTGATTCCAATGGCCCATCAGCATGGAGTTTCTTCATGCGCTTTACACCAATATGACCTAAATGGCAGTGCCACTAGTATGTTGCATTATCATTATCAACTTTGCATCTTTTGGCATCAATATTATGGATATGTGTATTACTACAATCGAGATTCACTAAACCATCCACCTTGGGTGTATGACCACATAAGGTTTTATTCATGTAAACAGAATAACAATTATTCTTGGACTTAAATGAATAATCGTATTGCAATAAACAAGATCTAATCATATTATGCTCAACGCAAACACCAAATAACATTTATTTTAGGTTCAACATTAACCCGAAGGTAAAGGGAGTGTGCGACAGTGATGTTATCAACCTTGGAATCACTTCCAACACACATCGTCACCTTGCCCTCGACTAGTCTTTGTTCATTTTGTAACTCCTGTTTTGAGTTACTAATCATAGAAACTGAACCAATATCAAATACCCAAGGGCTACTAAGAATAGTAGTAAATTACACATCAATAAAATGTATATCATATATACTTTTGTTCACTTAGCCATCCTTCTTATCCGCCAAGTATTTGGGGCAGTACCGCTTCTAGTGACCATTTCCTTTGTAGTAGAAGCACTCAGTTTCAGGCTTGGGTCTAGCTTTGGGCTTCTTCATGGGAGTGACAACTTGCTTGCCATTCTTCTTGAAGTTCCCTTTCTTTCCCTTACCCTTTTACTTGAAACTAGTGATCTTGTCAACCATCAACATTTGATGCTTTTCTTGATTTCTACCTTCGTTGATTTCAGCATCACGAAGAGCTCAGGAATCATTTTCATCATGCCTTGCATATTATAGTTCATCACGAAGTTCCATTAACTTAACAATAGTGACTAGAGAACTCTGTCAATCACTATCTTATCTGGAAGAATAACTCCCACTTGATTCAAGCGATTGTAGTACTCAGACATTTTGAGCAGATGCTCACTAGTTGAGCTATTCTCCTCCATCTTGTAGGAAAAGTACTTGTTAGAGGTCTCATACCTCTCGACTTGGGCATGAGTCTGAAATACCAATTTCAGCTCTTGGAACATCTTATATGCTCCATGGTTTTCAAAACGTTTTTGAAGTCCCAGTTCTAAGCCGTAGAGCATGGCGCACTAAACTATCAAGTAGTCATCATACCGAGCTTGCTAAACATTCATAACGCCTGTATCTGCTCCTGCAATAGGTCCGTCACCTAGCGGTGCATCAAGGACATAATTCTTTTGTGCATCAATGAAGATAACCCTCAGATCACGAAGCTAGTCCGCATCATTGCTACTAACATCTTTCAACATAGTTTTCTCTAGGAACATATCATAAATAAAACGGGGAAGCTATACGCGAGCAATTGATCTACAACATAGATATGCAAATATTATCATGACTAAGTACATGATAAATTTAAGTTCAATCAATCATATTGCTTAAGAACTCCCACTTAGATAGACATCTCTCTAGTCATCTAAAGGATCACGTGATCCAAATCAACTATACCATGTCCAATCATCACATGAGATGGAGAAGTTTTCAATGGTGAACATCACTATGTTGACCATATCTACTATATGATTCACGCTCGACCTTTCGGTCTCAGTGTTCCGAGGCCATATCTGCATATGCTAGGCTCGTCAATTTTAACCTGAGTATTCTACTTGTGCAAAACTAGCTTGCACCCATTGTATGTGAACGTAGAGCTTATCACACCTGATCATCACGTGGTGTTTCGGCACGACGAACTGTAGCAATGGTGGATACTCAGGGAGAACACTTATACCTTGAAATTTAGTGAGAGATCATCTTATAATGCTACCGCCGTACTAAGCAAAATAAGATGCATAAAGGATAAACATCATGTGCAATCAATATAAGTGATATGATTTGGCCATCATCATCTTGTGCCTTTGATCTCCATCTCCAAAGCACCATCATTATCACCATCGCCACCGGCTTGACATCTTGATCTCATCATAGCATCGTTGTCGTCTCGCCAACTATTGCTTCTACGACTATCGCTACTGCTTAGTGATAAAGTAAATCAATTACATGACGATTGCATTTCATACAATAAAGCGACAACCATATGGCTCCTGCCAGTTTCGATAACTTCTACAAAACATGATCATCTCATACAACAATTTATATCATCACGTCTTGACCATATCACATCACAACATGCCCTGCAAAAACAAGTTAGACGTCCTCTACTTTGTTGTTGCAAGTTTTATGTGGCTGCTATGGGCTTCTAGTAAGAACCGTTCTTACCTACGCATCAAACCACAACGAATTTTCATCAAGTGTGTTGTTTTAACCTTCAACAAGGACCGGGCGTAGTCAAACTTGATTCAACTAAAGCGGGAGAAACAAAAACCACTAGCCACCTGTGTGGGAAGCACGGTGGTAGAACCAGTCTCATGAACGCGGTCATGTAATGTTGGTCTGGGGCGCTTCATCCAACAATACCGCCGAATCAAAGTATCACTACTAGGGAAAACCTTATACACAGAACTTTAGCAGCAGCGCTTGTTAAAAAATCGCGCTACTGCTACACAGCAGTAGCGCGTGCAGAATAACCGCGCTGCAGATACATATATAGCGGTAGCGCGTCGCATGGTAAAAGCGCTACTACTAAAATTCCCACCACTAAGTCGATAGGCTACACATAGTAGTAGCGATCTTTTAGAAACAGCTCTACCACTAATATTGTTGTAGCAGCGCGTTTAGGTGTAAGGTGCTACTGCTAACGAAAATAAAATAAAATGAAAAACAAGTAGAAAAGTAAATGAAAATGAAAGAAATAGAAAAAGGAGAAAGGAAAAAAATAAATGTAAAGAAAAATAAATTAAAAAGGGGAAAAAGGAGAAAGGCATAGCAGTAGCGCTTTTCTGAAAATGCGATGTAGCTAACTTAGCTATAGCGCGTTTTTAGAAACGTGCTACCATTATGTTTCACTTAACCAGCGGTTTCCCTCCCCCGGCAACCACTTCTCCCCAAAATCCCTCGCCCCACTTCGCCACCATCTCCCCAATTCGCCGTCGCCCCACTTCGCCGCTGTCTCCCCAATTCGCCATTGCCCCATTTTGCCGCCGTCTCATGCCGGTGTGGACGCCCGCAACCTCACCGTCTCCCCCCGAGGCCGCCCTCATCCTCACCGTCGTCGCCCGAGGCCGTCCTCAGTCTCACCGCCGCCGCCCGAGGCCTCCCTCGACCTCACTGTCATCGCCATCGACCTCACCGTGGCAGACCTCGACCTCACCGCCGCCCCTCCCCTGTCTATAAGCCCCCCACCCCTGCCCCCACTACTCCTTTCTCTCTCTGCATTTTAGAGCAAAAATTATTAGAGCAAAAGTTAGTTTATAGCAAAAAAATAGTTTAGAGCAAAAGATGTTAAGTAGTAGATGTTAGAGCAAAAGATGTTAACTGAATTTTTTTCCTTTCATCATTATAGAGCACTAAAGTTAACTGAATTTTGTTCTATTAGTAGTCAAATGAATTTTCTTCTACACTTAGTTTTTGAATTAGCTTGTGAAATTTGGACATGTGGTTGCTCGTGTATATTTGGACATGTGTTGCGGTGTCGAAGATGGATACCTGAACACTGTTTCCAGGGAATGAAGCCGAGTGGCCTATGTTTTGCCGGAATGTTGATTCATTTCCATTCCATCAAATTTCAGGTGCTTGATTGTCCACTTTTTAGCAAAAGTCATGCCGAAATTTTCCATGAATTTCGGCATGACTTGTGCTACAAACTAGGACATATCGAGTGCCCGGGATTTGCCGCACCGGGAAGGGGTCAACGTTCCTGCAAAGCATAGGCCTTTTTTATGTAATTATTCATTTTATTAGGTCTAGAATTAATTGACTAGATTTAATCATAGGAAACATGGCTAGCAACGATGAAGGACAGGGTTCTGGTGACTGCGACAACGTGTACCTGGCGGCAGAGGAATTTTTGAGGGAAGCCAACGATCAATAGTTGATGTTGCTGGGTCATCGAGACCGGCACTGAGACTAAGACTGGTGCTAAGACTGAGACCGACATCAAGACTGGCGCTTAGACTGAGACCAGCGCCGAGACTAGCGGAGCCGGTATAGAACCGAAAGCAAAGAGGCAACGGCTTCCTAACAAGCTCAGGACTACTAGACTGGTGATCACGGAGGTGGACGACGGCAATTTTGAGCCAAACACGGCCGTGGAAGCGCGCATGTGCTAGGACAATGAAATAGGCTGCATCATACGGACAACCGCCACCATCAACAATGAGAAACTAAACAAGATAGATAATATGAGGCCCTCCCTACTAAAGAAGTTGCACCAAATATTCTTGTTCCCGGGCCGGGATGAAAAGGATTATAAAGATCCAGATAAGGACCCGACAATGAAGAAGATAAACAAACACGCCATGCCCAAGTTTAGCGACGCGTTGGTCGCCTGGAAATCAAGGGTGAAATATCGGATCGTCAACAAAAAGGAACCCTACTCCGAGATTGTAAAGGATAATCCGACAATCACGGCAGAGCACTTTCAAATATTCAAGGCGGCTTGCGAGGCCGAAGCTACCAAAAAAAAGTCGAAGTACATGAAGGGGCTTCAATAGAGGAACATTGGGTTCCACCACCTCGGAAGCCATCGTTATGGCGGGAAGAGGTCCAAATGGGCCAAGGAGGATGCGGAAGCCACGAGTCTGGGCATCCCAGACCCCTTGGCGGAGTTGACCGTCCTGCAGGAGCATGACGTCCTCAGGGCCCGACACCATTGGGACACAGTGAAGAAGGTTTTTGAGACGAACGCGGTCACCACGGAGTTCATGAGACTGCTGGTAATTTTAGTTTCTGATCAATTCGACTGCATGTTAGTCATATTTGTAAACGATCCTTGTGCCTTTTGTACAGAGAGCAACATAGGATTGCGGCCGAAAGCAACTTGCCGTCTGAGGCGTTGGCGAGGCCCAAGTGGGACACTCCATTCAACTGGGTGTTGAACATATTGAAACGACTCCCGGTGGAGACTCGACTGTCATATGGACGCGTGCACGGTGTCGGAGATGGCGCCACGTGGAAGAAGTACTACTGTGAGACCACAGAGGAGAGAAAGGAAAGACGGAGGTTAACTGAAGAAAACATTGACAAGAAGGTTGAGATGGCGGTTGAAAAGAAATCATCCGAGAAATTCGCAACAGTAGTAGCTGCCGCAAAACAGGTGCTTGTAGATATGTCTACTACCTTGGTTCCGACCGTTTTCAATTGGAGCACGCAACATCCAGAAAAAATGCAGCGGACTTCCCCTTGCTGACTTCCTCGAGAGCAGCTCGACTAGCGTTGCACCAGCACCTGCATCTGCATCTGCACCTGCTCCCGCACCGGCTCCTGCACCTGCTCCCGCACCGGCTCCCGCACCTGCTCTGGCACCGACTCCGGCACCGGACATGCTCGGTGGTGCTTCATGTTTGGCTGAGCTCGATGCCCTCACGGTATCTGTCACACTAGCCCCCTTCAATAAATGTATAATCTCTCGTTTTTGTTGCCTTTCGGATGTCTCACGTCGCAGAATTTTCTTTGCAGGCTGACGAAAGCCCGTGCACCATATTGTACACCATTGGTGACCAGAAGGTGGACGTGGGGAAGGCGACGATAATGGAGCCGAAGGAACCATTGTTCCACAGCCGGCCGATCCCCCCGGACGTCTTCAAGGTTTCTGTGGCCAGTGTCAAACCAGGCCACGAGAATTTGGCTCCTCCGGTACTAGTGAGGGATGACGACGAGACCCCGTGGCGGCTTGGTGATTGTTGCAATGGGTGGGTCCTGTTGTGGCCAAAGAGTCTGCTTCGTCTAGAGGCGGCTGGGAGCACACCCACGAGCACGCAGTTAGGTATGAACATCAACACGTCACCTACTCCATTAGTCACTGGTGACGTCGCCATAGATGAGGATGAGGATGACGATGACACTCAACAGTATGTCAATACTGGCGCCTACTTAGGGTTTGAGCGTCATGAGTTGGTGCCCGAATTGCCGCCTCCGGAGTCTAAACGTATTATGGACAACCTTCCGGTTGTAAAGAAGTCCAGGAAGAGACCGAGGAAAGGCAAAAAAGATGCTTCTATGATCCAGCCGCCTCAGCGGGCTCGGGTTCAAGACCGTATAGATATCCCCGGCGTGGCAAAATGGCATATCCCCGGTCAACCAATCCTACCTGAAGCAGCGCTAGGGGCCAGATTTAGCGATTTAAGGAGAATTCATGGCGATGTGCTGCAGATAGATAAAGGCCTCATTGCCTCAAAAAATCCAGTATACCCACTCTACATGGTTAACATGCCGCGGGGATTGTCGTACGTCGACACATTCCCCGCGGAGAAGTTCTTCCTTCGATTCGATTACATCTTCGACATGTTTCACTTGAAGAAGCTGGATTTTGTGTTTGTCCGCCTTTATGCCTTGCACATGAACTACCTCATATTTGTGTCGCTGACCCGTACTTCATGCACGAGGGCTTCTTGGGAGTCTGCGCAAAGCACCGTGAATACGCGAGGGAATACATCGCCAATTTCATGCTCGCCAATAAGGACAAGGAGGCGATTCTCATGCCTTATCATCCCGTGTAAGTCATCTGCGCGGATATCCTTCCTTTGATTTCAATCATTCATTTGCACGGTGGAGGCTAATTAATTTGACGTGTACTTATTTTGCGCAGCGGTGGGCGTGCCATCCTCATCATCCTCTACCCCCGATACTCCCACGCTCTTTACTTGGACTCGTCGAAGAAAATTAACAAAAAGGATTACACCCACATCAAGTCCGTTCTCGATAGTTCTATGTTTTACTAAGGTGAACGGGGTGGAGAGGTCAAGGACAAGTAGAAAAGGGACAGCAGCCCGCCTTCAGCCATAAGACCGACTTCTGCTGCATCCAGCAACCGGGTGATTCTCTGAATGATGGATTCTATGTCCTACACCACATGCTGGAGTACAGACGGGATCACCAGAACCTTCGCATGTCACCTAGATCCAGCGATGCCCATATTCTGCAATGGGCAAAGAACTTAGGAGATATCGAGGATCATCAACTTCGAGCTGAGTTCTATCACATCCAGCGTGAACTTGCCCAAATCATCAGGACGGAGGTCGTCGGAAAAACAGGGATGTTCTACGAAGTAGGACAAATGTCGTGGGAAGACGTCCGAACACGCGTAGCCGCTCAGCGTCTCGACCTAAAGCCTTTCACTAAGCTTGGGGACTATCTCCCTAACTTGGATGGATGGCACGACATGGACTGATTGCCGATATATGACAATGTGTCTGTTTAGTCCATACTATCTGTATGACGAAACTTTGAATTATGCATGACGAAAATTTATTTGTGATGTAATTAAACCGTCCTCCTCGACTAGCAAAGATCACTCTAGTTAGGGCATTTTGGGTACGATGAACTTTGTTATTTATGCTTATGATATGTTGCTTCTATTTTTGCCAAGTCTGTCTCTTTCTGTTGCTCAACTATATATGTTGCATATCATCGACTCATGTGACGATGCAGGTGTATAGATCATCCATGGCGAAGAAGTGCTACGCCAGGAGTATACCACGAGTGGCCGGAATGTCAGGCCCAGGTGTACCGATTTCCGGTTTCCGAGCGCCAGCCAGTAGTTAGTTTAGGTTCACGCTAATGCGAGAGAGGGATACAAACTCCTGTACTGCATAGTTCCGCTCTCACTCAAAGTGATAGCTCTTCTCGTGTATATCATTGTTTAGATGGATGACGATGTAGTTGCAAGTAATCGAGACTTGTATTGCTATTTTCGAGATGATGACGAGAGACCACTTTGTGTTGGATGATGATTATGATGATGACATGATTTGATGAGACTATTTGTATGTATATGCTATGATTACATTTGTATGTGTATGATATTTTGAAGATTATTGTATAAAGCCTATTCAAATACAAAACAAATATGCAGAGAAAAATAGAAACTAATAAAACTAGCAGTAGCGAGGGGAACAAAGTTAGCAGTAGCGCTCCCTTACTAGTAGAGCTTCCTACTAAAAGCGCTGCAGATATTAGCAGCAACGCTCTGCACTAAACCCCGCTACTGCTAGCCATGTATAGCAGTAGCGTGGGACGACAGGTGCTACTGCTACACGTTAGGTGTAGCGCCTTATCAGTAGCACGGCGTCCCGCGCTACTAATAGGGAAAATACCAGCGCTACTGCTAGGGTTTTCCCTAGTAGTGTATGACATGCTGGTAAGCAGTATGACTATTATCGCCTAGAACTCTTTATGTTCTACTCGTGCATATAACATCTACGCATAGACTTGGCTCGGATGCCACTGTTGGGGAACATAGTATTTCAAAAAAAATTATCTACGATCACGCAAGATCTATCTAGGAGATGCATAGCAACGAGAGGGGAGAGTGTGTCTATGTACCCTCGTAGACTGAAAGCGGAAGCCTTTAGTAATGCAGTTGATGTAGTCGAACATCTTCGTGATCCAACCGATCCAAGTACCGAACGTACGGCACCTCCGTGATCTGCACACATTCAGCTCGGTGATGTCCCTCGAAATCTTGATCCAGTTGAGGCCGAGGAAGCATTCCGTCAGCACGACGGCGTGGTGATGGGGATGATGAAGTTGCCGGCGCAGGGCTTCGCCTAAGCACTACGACAATATAACCGAGGTGTAAAACTGTGGAGGGGGGCACCACGCACGGCTAAAGATCAACTTGTGTGTCTTTGGGGTGCCCCTGCCTCCGTATATAAAGGGGGGAGAGGGAGAGGCAGCTAGCCCTAGGAGGGTGCGCCAAGGTGTGAAGTCCTACTAGGACTCCCTAGTCCTAGTAGGATTCCACCTCCCACGCGGAGTAGGAAAGGGGGAAGAGAGAAGGAGAAGGAAAGGGGGGCCCCTTCTCCTAGTCCGAATCGGCCTCCTGCCCAAGGGGAGGGGCGCACCAGGCCCTTGTGGGATGGTGTGCTTCCCTCTTATGGCCCATAAGGCCCATAACTTCTCCCGGGAGGTTCCGATAACCTCACAATACTCCAGAAAAATACCCTAACCACTCGGAACCATTCCGATGTCCAAATGCAACCTTCCAATATATGAATCTTTACCTCTCGACCATTTCGAGACTCCTCGTCATGTCTGTGATCTCATCTGGGACTCCGGACAAACTTCGGTACATCAAATCACATAACTCATAATACAAATCGTCATCGAATGTTAAGCATGCGGACCCTACGGGTTCGAGAACTATGTAGACATGACCGAGACACATCTCCATCAACAACCAATAGCGGAACCTGGATGCTCATATTGGCTCCTACATATTCTACGAAGATCTTTATCGGTCAAACCGCATAACAACGTACATTGTTCCCTTTGTCATCGGTATGTTACTTGCCCGAGATTCGATCATCGGTATCACCATACCTAGTTCAATCTCATTACCGGCAAGTCTCTTTACTCGTTCCGTAATGCATCATCCCGCAACTAACTCATTAGTCACATTGCTTGCAAGGCCTATAGTGATGTGCCTTACCGAGAGGGCCCAGAGACACCTCTCCGATAATCGGAGTGACAAATCCTAATCTCGATCTATGCCAACTCAACAAACACCACCAGAGACACCTATAGAGCAACTTTATGATCACCCAGTTACGTTGTGACGTTTGATAGCACACTAAGTGTTCCACGGGTATTCGGGAGTTGCATAATCTCATAGTCATAGGAACATGTATAAGGCATGAAGAAAGCAATAGCAATAAACTAAGCGATCATAGTGCTAAGCTAGCGGATGGGTCTTGCCCATCACATCATTCTCTAATGATGTGATCCCGTTCATCAAATGACAACACATGTCTATGGCTAGGAAACTTAACCATCTTTGATTAACGAGCTAGTCAAGTAGAGGCATACTAGGGACACTTTGTTTGTCTATGTGTTCACACATGTACTAAGTTTCCGGTTAATACAATTCTAGCATGAATAATAAACATTTATCATGATATAAGGAAATATAAATAACAACTTTATTATTGCCACTAGGGAATATTTCCTTCACGTAGGGCCCACCCGTCAGCGCGTATATGAAAGACAGAAATGGTAATAAATTAGTGGTCCGTGGGGATTTCAAAGTTGTGAGACCTCTGGTTGGCAGCCCACGCCCCTAACCATAGCGGACAAGGATCGCCTTGTGATGATGTGCTGAGCTGGCCGCTTTAATTACATGCATGCACGAGCCACTGTGGTGAATACAAACACATCACACATATGCACAAACACGCCTACAACGCCCGCATGCATGCATGCAATACTCACACGTACACATGCACGCACACAACACTCACACGAACACATGGATGCATGCAGGCGTGCTATACTAACATGTACACATGCACTCACGAACACATGCACACACACACATGCATTCAACACTGAAACGTACACATGCATGCACGCAACACTCACACGCCTGCATGCATACAACACACGACGAAAGACACACGCTCAACCTATATGTGCATGCACCCTTTGTTATGGACATGGATTGTTACGGGTATTAATCAATCTTATCTGTGATAAGCAGAACATTGATGTTTGAAGCGGTCTTTATGAACCACAACATATCGAACGGGCAATCAACGTATATATGAAAATATTAAAATCCCCTTACATTATATAGTAGGCTTATCAACCTACATGATTTAGATGACGTCACACTCAATGAACAATCATCGGTTTATGAAATGAATGCTTCTCACGGCCCTGGCCCACCAAAAGCTCCTCTGCCATGCGCTGCCTACGTTGGGTCACTGACATGCAGGCCAGGTACCCAACGAGCCCCCACATCAGATGAAGAACGACGCGGTGTCCTATGTCATAGTCGAGGGCGCCACTTGCTGCCCGCCTGCCTGAACACGCCTCCTTGTTGTATTCAAACGCCTCCATGAAACCCGCGTGGAAGCCGAGAAATCCACTCCGGACACACGTCCGTTCATGACCGGACCGACATTAAACGCAACACCGGCCGAGCTCCTCCTGTCCGCCGTCTATTTAATCTCCTATTTAAATGAGGCCAGACGCCGACCAAGAATAGCACACCTCCACCACTCCCATATCTCCTCCTTCACCATTTTCTCCACTCTTACAATGGCTTGCGAAGAGTAGTTATCCGGCATCCAAGTCGGCTAGGTGGCCCGCCGAGCCCGCTGGATACGAGCTATGCAGCTCGCTGATCCACTGCTACCTCTTGAGCACTGCGTTGGTTTTCCCCGAAGAGGAAGGGATGATGCAGCAAAGTAGCGTAAGTATTTCCCTCAGTTTTTGAGAACCAAGGTATCAATCCAGTAGGAGGCTACGCGCTAGTCCCTCGTACCTGCACAAAACAAATAAATCCTCGCAACCAACGCAAATAGGGGTTGTCAATCCCTATAAGGCCACTTACGAGAGTGAGATCTGATAGATATGATAAGATAATATTTTTGGTATTTTTATGATAAAGATGCAAAGTAAAATAAAGGCAAAGTAAATAGCAAAGGAAATAACTAAGTAGTAGGAGATTAATATGATAAAGATAGACCCGGGGGCCATAGGTTTCACTAGTGGCTTCTCTCGAGAGCATAAGTATTCTACGGTGGGTGAACAAATTACTGTTGAGCAACTGACAGAATTGAGCATAGTTATGAAAATATCTAGGTATGATCATGTATATAGGCATCACGTCCGAGAAAAGTAGACCGACTCCTGCCTGCATCTACTACTATTACTCCACTCATCGACCGCTATCCAGCATGCATCTAGAGTATTAAGTTAAAAATAGAGTAACGCCTTAAGCAAGATGACATGATGTAGAGGGATAAACTCATGCAATATGATGAAAACCCCATCTTGTTATCCTCGATGGCAACAATACAATACGTGCCTTGCTGCCCCTACTGTCACTGGGAAAGGACACCGCAAGATTGAACCCAAAGCTAAGCACTTCTCCCATTGCAAGAAAGATCAATCTAGTAGGCCAAACCAAACTGATAATTCGAAGAGACTTGCAAAGATAACCAATCATACATAAAAGAATTCAGAGAAGATTCAAATATTATTCATAGATAGACTTGATCATAAACCCACAATTCATCGGTCTCAACAAACACACCGCAAAAAGAAGATTACATCAAATAGTTCTCCACAAGAGAGGGGGAGAACATTGTATTGAGATCCAAAAAGAGAGAAGAAGCCATCTAGCTACTAACTATGGACCCGTAGGTCTGAGGTAAACTACTCACACTTCATCGGAGGGGCTATGGTGTTGATGTAGAAGCCCTCCGTGATCGATGCCCCCTCCGACGGAGCTCCGGAACAGGCCCCAAGATGGGATCTCGTGGATACAGAAAGTTGCGGCGGTGGAATTAGGGTTTTGGCTCCGTATCTGATCGTTTGGGGGTACGTAGGTATATATAGGAGGAAGGAGTACATCGGTGGAGCAACAGGGGGCCCACGAGGGTGGAGGGCGCGCCTGGGGGGTAGGCGCGCCCCCTACCTCGTGGCCTCCTCTTTTCTTTCTTGACGTAGGGTCCAAGTCTCCCGGGTCTTGTTCGTTGAGAAAATCACGTTCCCCAAGGTTTCATTCTGTTTGGACTCCGTTTGATTTTTTTTCTTCGAAACCCTAAAACAGGCAAAAAACAACAATTCTGGGCTGGGCCTCCGGTTAATAGGTTAGTCCCAAAAATAATATAAAAGTGGATAATAAAGCCCAATGATGTCCAAAACAGTATATAATATAGCATGGAGCAATCAAAAATTAAAGATACGTTGGAGACGTATCAAGCATCCCCAAGCTTAATTCCTGCTCGTCCTCGAGTAGGTAAATGATAAAAACAGAATTTTGATGCGGACTGCTACTTGGCATAATTTTAATGTAATTCTTCTTAATTGTGGTATGAATATTCAGATCCGAAAGATTCAAGACAAGAGTTCATATTGACATAAAAAATAATAATACTTCAAGCATACTAACAAAGCAATTATGTCTTCTCAAAATAACATGGCCAAAGAAAGTTCATCCCTACAAAATCATATAGTTCAGTCATGTTTCATTTTCGTCACACAAGAATGCTCTCATCATGCACAACCCCGATGACAAGCCAAGCAATTGTTTCATACTTCAGTAATCTCAAACCTATAAACTTTCACGCAATATATGAGCGCGAGCCATGGACATAGCACTATGGGTGGAATAGAATATAATGAGGGGGTTATGTGGAGAAGACAAAAAAGGAGAAAGTCTCGCATCAACGAGGCTAATCAATGGGCTATGGAGATGCCCACTGATTGATGTTAATGCAAGGAGTAGGGGTTGCCATAACGGATGCACTAGAGCTATAAATGTATGAAAGCTCAACAAAAGAAACTAGTGTGTGTGCATCCAACTTGCTTGCTCACAAAGACCTAGGGCACTTGAGGAGGCCCATTGTTGGAATATACAAGCCAAGTTCTATAATGAAAATTCCCAGTAGTATATGAAAGTGGCAAAACAAGAGACTCTCTATTATGAAGATTATGGTGCTACTTTGAAGCACAGGTGTGGCAAAGGATAGTAACATTGTCCCTTCTCTCTTTTTCTCTCATTTTTTGGGCCTTCTCTTTTTTATGGCCTTTCTCTTTTTTTATGGCCTTTCTCTTTTTTTATGGCCTTTCTCTTTTTTTATATTCCTCACTTGGGACAATGCTATAGAAAATGATGATCATCACACTTCTATTTATTTACAACTCGATACTAGAACAAAGTATGACTCTATATGAATGCCTCCGGTGGTGTACCGGGATATGCAATGGACCAAGAGTGACATGTATGATAGAATTATGAACGGAGGCTTTGCCACAAATACTATGTCAACTACATGATCATGCTAAGCAATATGACAATAATGAATGTGTCATGATGAACGGAATGATGGAAAGTTGCATGGAAATATATCTCGGAATGGCTATGGAAATGCCATAATAGGTAGGTATGGTGGCTGTTTTGAGGAAGATATAAGGAGGTTTATGTGTCAAAGAGCGTATCATATCACGGGGTTTGGATGCACCGGCGAAGTTTGCACCAACTCTCAATGTGATAAAGGGCAATGCACGGTACCGAAGAGGCTAGCAAGGATGGAAGGGTGAGAGTGCATATAATCCATGGACTCAACATTAGTCATAAAGAACTCACATACTTATTGCAAAAATCTACAAGTCATCAAAAACCTCGGTACTACGCGCATGCTCCTAGGGGGATAGATTGGTAGGAAAAGACCATCGCTCGTCCCTGACCACCACTCATAAGGAAGACAATCAAATAACACCTCATGTTTCAGATTTGTTGCATAACGTTTACCATACGTGCATGCTACGGGACTTGCAAACTTCAACACAAGTATTTCTCAATTTCACAACTACCCAACTAGCACGACTTTGATATTATTACCTCCATATCTCAAAACAATCATCAAACTTCTCTTAGTATTCAAAACTTTGAATACCTAGCATATTAGGATTTTAAGCAAATTACCATGCTATTAAGACTCTCAAAATAATCTAAGTGAATCATGAGAGATCAATAGTTTCTATAAAACAAATCCACCACCGTGCTCTAAAAGATATAAGTGAAGTACTAGAGCAAAACTATATAACTCAAAAGATATAAGCGAAGCACATAGAGTATTCTAACAAATTCCAAATCATCTATGGATCTCTCAAAAGGTGTGTACATCAAGGATGATTGTGGTAAACTAAAAAGCAAATCTCAAATAATACAAGACTCTCCAAGCAAAACACATATCATGTGGCGAATAAAAATATAGCTCCAAGTAAAGTTACCGATAGAAGTAGACGAAAGAGGGGATGCCTTCTGGGGCATCCCCAAGCTTTGTCTTTTAGGTGTCCTTAGATTATCTTGGGGGTGCCATGGTCATCCCCAAGCTTAGGCTCTTGCCACTCCTTGTTCTGTAATCCATCAAATCTTTACCCAAAACTTGAAAACTTCACAACACAAAACTTAAAGTAGAAAATCTCGTGAGCTCCGTTAGCGAAAGAAAATAAAAGACCACTTCAAGGTACTGTAATGAACTCATTCTTTATTTATATTGGTGTTATACCTACTGTATTCCAACTTCTCTATGGTTTATAAACTATTTTACTAGCCATAGATTCATCAAAATAAGCAAGCAACACACAAAAAACACAATCTGTCAAAAACAGAACAGTCTGTAGTAATATGTAGCTAGCGCAAGATCTGGAACCCCAAAAATTCTAAAATAAATTTCTGGACGCGAGGAATTTATCTATTAATCATCTGCAAAAATATTCCCTTCCACCGAAATATCCCTATGGATAAATACTTACACCTGTCGTGCTTACTTTTATTCCCAGTCGATCTTGTTATTATAAGATACCCCGAGAATACTTTGTGCCTACTGCCTTGCAGTTCTTTGCCACATGCATACCACTACGGATAATTACTCGCATTTATCGAGTATCCGCTCATCCCCAGATATTCATGCAGTTCCCAAAATTCTTCGAAATACCATTCGGTCTTCCGAAAATCCTGAGCAACCTATTGCTCCTGAAATTCTTGCTTTCTTGCATTATGGTTAAAACCATAAGTATAGTAATCTTATTGGCAACCTTGTCAATATCATTTTGAGTCCATTGACTCAATATGTTGCGAAGCTCGCAATCCTCACTCAGATCATAGAATTCATCCTTCCAGCTCAGATGTCATTTAAAACGTGAGCTGGTCCTCGGCCAATCAGATTGCCATCGATTGTACCCCTAAGTCTATTCAACTTGTCCGTCCTTGATCAGAGCGTTTGCTCCTGATCCCTTGATTTGAAAATCATAATTCCTTTGTTATTTAAACGTTGAATTATTCAGATGTTCTATAAAACGATGCATTTGCATTCTTTCTTCCTCTGATTGGGTATCGATACTCACATCAGCTCCATTGTGGATCACCATATCCACTGTTGGATTATTATCCGACCATGTCCTTCATAATTAATCACCTTGTGAGTTCTTTCTCCGATACATAATGCCTTTGGTAATTTGTATCCTCTCCTTTTGCCAACCATGCTCTGCTTTCGAGCTGGTAATATTTACTCTCAAAGCTTGTGGTATATGTTTCCACGATACCCTGATGGGTTGAACCTATGCCTTCCTTAATTTGTGTGACCTCGAAAGTTATGCGGGTTATACCCTACTGACGCTTCGTCAGATAACTTTTCAACACTACAACTTCGAAAAGGGGAGGTAAATGTAAGGTTATGCATTGAAGAAGTGGGAGTCGACCTTGAACTTTGTGTTCATGCCCATGGACACGATGTCGATCTTATCATTAAAGTTTCTCTTAAATTAATTACTCCCTTGGTATAAGTTCATATTATATCTGGGATCTGGCCTTTTGTAATCGTGGTTTCGACCATGTTCTCTTTTAGGTACCGTTTCTCGTGAAAGTTTAAGCACTTGTCTTCTGCAGAGCAATACCCCAGTCCAACCTCTACTTTGATCTGTCGTCGAGTATTACCCCCTGGTATCTCGAGGATACCACGGAATACATAACTTCTTATGAGTTCTTCATCAACTAATATTCTTGCCGATTCCATTTTTCCAACGGGTTCTCAGTTGTTAGAACCCCTCAAGGACACCGACAACTGAATTGAGTCAGCACTACGATTCAACAACTCTTGGTAACCTTCATTACTTACGAGTCTGAACTCGATCACGTCATTCCGAGCCTACTCGGCTATATCATTATCGTGCCAAATTTTAGCTGTGCTACCTGGTCCTTCTTTCCGGAGCACAATTTCGACGATGAGCTAAGCTTACGTCGATCTTCCTTGTCTTATTGTTTCACCTCAAACAACAAACTTGATTTCAAGTTTGTGTCGTACCCATGGTTCCAATAACCTTTCGCTTCATCATTCGTTTGACTTGATGTCATCACCGACCGATTACATATCCATGAAACCTCTCGACAGAAATTGTCATGATCATCATCAACATTTCGAGCTCCTCAAGGATATC